>NW_010323878.1:26036-28494 GCF_000700745.2 Antrostomus carolinensis | reverse complement strand
CTATTTCTTACCAAATAACTTCATGGTCAGCAATAAAAAAATGAGGAGATGGGCTGGGGGACAGATAGCCATTATTTGGAGACTGGCTTTATTGATCTAATTGTGGGGCATGGTGAACTATTGCTGTTGTGTCACTTGGGGTTTTTGTGCTTTTTTTCTTCCCTCTTCACTTATTAAACTGACTTTTGAAGAGTCTTTGTTTTGACCCAAGGATTTGCTTGCTTTTGCTCTTTCTATTCTTTACCCTGTCCTGCTGTTGAGGGCAGAGAGGGGTGTGAGTGAGCAGCTACTTGGTGTTTAGCTGCTAGCTAGTGTCAGTTCACTATAACTCCTTACTCTTCTGGTACTTTTGGTAACTGATTTTCAGATTCACTGAAGTGATGGAGTGTTTCTTATTTCTCTGTACCCCGAATTTAGAAAAATACTTAATCTTGAAAAAGAGATGTTGTTTTAGTTTTAGGTGGTGGCCTGCATAACCTAGGGTCTCTTGTTCCATATCTTGAACGGGAAGGTCACAGGGTACAATCCTTTTCCTGGTGCCCCGAGCAGTGTTCTGCCTAACCTGTTAACTGACTTGGATAGACACAAACGCTTTCTAGCCTGAGGGTCACGTACTTGCATCATGATAGTGCTCTGCCTGATCAGTAAAGTGACTGCGTGGTTTCAGTATTAGTACTGATTTATATACCATTACTTGATCATGCACAATGGATAATGGGTGGACAATCATGTCTGTTCATGCTTGTCTTAACATACTATTCATTAATAAATAAGAAGTCCCGCAGAGGGCATGTCAATGAATGTGTTTTGGGGAAAAAAAAAAAAAAAGTTTTCCATATAAGACCTTTATCAAAACTTCATGAAAGTCTACTGATCAGCCCTGATAATTTTTAATCTTTTAATAATAATAATTTTTATTTGTTTGTTTTAATTCAGGCTCTCTGGAATGAATATACCTCCTCCAGTTATCAGCAACAAAAACTGGCTCAGACTACATTTTGTAACAGACAGCAATCACCGATACCGTGGATTTAGTGCTCACTACCAAGGTACATTTAAAGAAGTACTTTTTTTGTTGTAGTTTTTTTTGTTAAGAAAAAAAAAAGTGCCTTAAATTGTACAGGAAATTAGAAGGGCCATTTTAAAAAATCTTCTAAAAGGTATAGTTTGTATTTGCATAGATGATAAATTCAGCTGTGCAACCTGCTGTATCAAATTATAGTATTAACATACTAACGAGTATGGGTAGTGTATTGTCTAATGTATCTAAATACAGTTATTAAAAAATTACAGCAAATATCTACTTCACTTTACCCTGTGAAAGTACTTAACTTTTAAAAGGGTCTTAATATTCTGAAAGATACTATGTAACAGATTCAGAAATAATGTTTTTATCATTAAAATATGTATTTGCCACAATGGTTGTATGTCATGTTTGTAAAACAGTGAGTAAGTTTCTATTTACTAATGAAGCATTTAATCACTGTTATCTCTTACTACTTATTTCTGAATGCATTGTGTTATTAACAGTTTAATTAGCCCGTAAGATTCTTATCCACTGTTTTTATGAACAAGCATTATTTTGAGTAGGAAAGAAAGCATCTAAAGCAGTAATTTGGGAATATCACCATTGGGAACAAGGTCATTATAATGATGAAGTGCTAATGAAAACTGAGCTTCATAGTGTATAGTAATACTGGCTGCTTTTTCACAAGCGTTACTGTAAATAATATTTTTCCATATCTACAGTGTATCAATGGATCTTCAGGGAACAGTAACCCTTTTTGTGCTTTTGTGCTTTTCCATTTATCTTATGAAAAAAAAAAATCATGGCATTCTGAACAAGGTTTACTTCAGGAATTTCTTTTAAAGTTTTGTATAGGAAATTTAGCATAGGAAGAGATTAGTTTACATAAATGTTTGCAAAATCTGATAAAATTAATCAACTAATGTAAAAATTGCAACTAACAAAAGATTAGGACTAATTTTTTAATGTAATTGATCTTTTATAATAGTAAGCTTTTTACAATTCTATGTGATTGCCTCAGATAACATATTCTGTACAAGAACAGAGCAGATTTGATATCTGTTTTAGCAAATATTGTGTATCTCTCTTTAGACTTCCCAAGTTTATAGATGTTCTGGAATGTGTATTCTGAGTTAATTTAGGTAAAAGGAGCCTTCCTACTGTAGCTCCAGGGCTGTTAAAACTGTTTACAAAAAGCACTGACTCATTTTTTGCATGGTATCCTTCATACCAAATATGATAAACCACACTCTTTACTGTCAAATTGCTAGCTTATGTGACTGTGAAAAGATAAAAAGTAGAAATTTTCTCTATTAGATCCCACCCCACAATTGAGAAACCATGTGATAACTATTTTGGTGGTTTATATAAAGTAATTTGAATTGTTGAGATGTTCATTTTTGAACCACTGAGAAAAGGAGAACATATTAT
>NW_010323878.1:0-26005 GCF_000700745.2 Antrostomus carolinensis | reverse complement strand
CCTGCCAAAAGAGTGAGGTAATAGGTAATGAAAGAGAACAGACTTTTGTTTAGTTTCAAAATGTGTTATCTGCAAGAAATAAAACGTGAGTTGGTATGTATGGGAGATTTGAATACTCTGTGTGTCTCCTAAGATTTTAGTGATGACATTATGGATTTTTGACTGTTATTTTGGTTTGCTAATTTAATTTTTAATGGTATATTGCTGAATTTATGTTAAAGTGTACTCTATACTAAGTTGTAAAAAATGTGTAGACAGTAAATAATTTCAGCATGTAAAAACATTAAATGTGCAGATATGATAATTAAAACTTAACCTTGTTAGTGGAAAATGGAAAAATGCAGCGTCAGGTAGTAGGGAGGAGTGGTTTTGAGTCGATGGTAGGCTAAAGGAGAGAGTATGAGGAAGTTAAATAAAAGTATTAAAAATCTTTCATACATTTAGAAAACAAATAAAAATGCATACCAAAAAATATTTCAATTTGTTAAGAGCTGAAACCTATATTTTTTCAATTAGAGACAACTTTAAGCCTTTTTGTAAAACCTGTTTTGAAACACTGATTTCACTAGTGTGCCAACATGAGTTGTCACAAAAGCAGATAACTGATAAAAAATAAAAAAAGTATTCCAAAGAGCCATGTAGTACAGATACATGTGCATGTTTTTCTTTTCAGGAATTTACTTATGCATCACTTTTGAGAGGGTGTCTGTTAATCCTTTCAATAGCCTATATTATCACTGTATTACACTGTAATAACTGTTGTAAAAAACAGTTCTTTCTTTTGCTTAATTAACATCAATATTACTCTAACGTCTTTCTGACTGCCTTCCTTGAAACTTAATCTTTCCTACATAGTACCACTATAACCAGAATTAGTAATTTCTTACGACTTCATCTGCTTTAACTTTCTTTATTCTATTGTTGCATCTTTTGGAGGAGACAGACTCCAAAGTCTGAACTTCAGTACACTGGGTAATTCTTACTGCATCACTGTTTGGCACTTCAATACTCTTTTCACCTGGAACCAATTGTAACCATCACGGGGCAGCCCCTGACCTCCCATCACAGAGGTCCTATGTGCAGCCTCCTCCCTGCCCCCCTTCCCCCCAAAAAAACCCCCCTTCCATTTATACCACTTACAGTGAAAAAAAGCCCCCTTATTGGTTGTTTTATTCAAGCAAAAGAAAAGAAACAATTTTTATGGACACTTTTTTGGCAGAATATGAAATAACTAAATCTTATTCCCTTTTGTTCTCTTAAATTTATGAAAATTACTTTTTTAAGATTATTTTTCACAGGACAGCCTCACATGGCCTATCTTGAGTGTAATATCTAAAGATACTGTGGCTTTATAAAATGAGACTAAAAATGATGCAATGGGAAGTCTGAAAATCTAGCTGTATATGAAAAAACCCCAAACTAACAGAAAACCTAGGATATTATATAATCTTTCATTGATTATCATAGTTTGCCTAATTTTCTGTTTAAGACTTCAGTTTTGCAGACACCTGAGAAAATGTCATAATTGACTTATACAGAACAAATGAAATTTACTGAGGTACATGAAACTCTTGGAAACTCTCAGCCTCATATAAGTACATTGTCATGCAGGTTATAAGTACTAATTTATTTTAATAGGCTTTTCAATTCACAAAACACACTGAATTATAGAATATATAAAAGATATTGGTAAATGTTAAATTGCTGTATGTCAATTAGAAGAGAACTAAAATGTTTCCCTACCCAGGTTGTGGTGTCATAACCAAGATGCACTTACTCTTTTTTATCTGATCACCTTAGTTTCAGCACTTCATATTCACTGAGGATTCTTTGTCTTAATGTTTTCTGTCCTTACTGCTTTGTTAAAACTCCTTTTGAATTAGAAACTGTTGGCTGAAGTAGAACCAGAGTTTCTTTGGATCTTCCTGGAGCTGCTGCTTCTGTGTTTCTTGGCACTGCTAATCCTCTTGCTCTTTCTAAAATTAGTTGTGCTTTTTCACTCCATCCATTCACAGTTCATGTAAAAGCTTCTTTTGCTTGCCGCTTTCTGTTGGCTACTCTTTGCACCCCATCACTTACATATGAATCCATAATATTATCTAAGTGTACAGAAGGGATTAAGTTAGCTTCACAGCTTCCAATCTTACAGGCTGGTGTACACAAACCTCAATATTCTTTGTCAGGCATACCTGGACTCTGGAAGGGCTTTTGGACAATATTTTTTTCATTTTCTGATAGTTAAACATTACTTTAAGAATCTGTAACTTTGCTGTCTTTTGAGATCCAGCATTCTTTCTCCCTCCTTCTCTCCCTCCCTCCTCCTTTAAAGCTCTGGAAGGTTTCAGTAGTAACCCTATACTTGCTATTTATTTCACTTTTGAAGTCCATTTCTTAACTGCTTTTGCTTCCTTCCCTCTTTCCTTTATCTCTGTTTAAGCCATGTACAAACTAGTGCTTCTATTATGAACAAAATATTATCAAATATGTTGACTGAGTGCAAAATTGCATCTGCCTTCCATTAAGAATCTTTGATTATAGGAAAATGCAGATGAAGAGATGAAATATATCCATGAGCTTTTCAGAATAGGATAAAATTTAGCTGTCATTCTCGTGTTGAAAAGCATGCACATGGTTACTCTGCTTAATACTTGACAACTAACAATGTAGTCCTGAAGTTAGATAAATGCCAACACTTTCATTATGTGATGCAGTGTGGAGAAAATGGACATTGAAAAGTTTTCTCTTTCTCTGCTTGATTTTCCATTGTTATTTTCTTTTTATTTCTGTCATTTTGTATATGAATAGAAATGTATCTTCATTCAGAAATGTTTTATAGAGTTTGACTTTTCTTTGATTTTTTTTGTTGGTTTTTCTTTGAGAGAGAATTTGAAGCAATTGGCAATCAGGTGAAGGACAAACTTAAGTAGTACTAAACTGCCTCAGAACATCATGGCTAGAGTTGCCAGAAGGGGAAAACTGTCTTTATCCTGGTTTTTTTTTCAGAATATCTAACAATTTAAAGAGAACTTATCATTCATTCCTCATCTCAAAAGCTGTTGCAATGAACAGTAGATAGTACTACTATTGGAAAACTCAGCATTTGTAATGAAGTCTTAGTTGAGATTCATGTCCAAGACATCAACATGTAGATATGTCTGTATTGTAAGCTGTAGGTTTAGACACCTATAGGTATCTAAATGCCCATTAAAGCTGGGCAGCTGTGGGGCACAGTTCAGCTATACATGAATATATACACACTGATGTATCAAATCAGCTAGGGTATCCAAGATATATTTATGGCAGTGGCAGAAGTGCAGAGGCTTTTCTGGCAGGCAAACCAAGGTGTTGCAAAGCAGTATGTTATGAAGTATCAAATTTGCACCAACACAAACTATGTACAGGCAACTGAATCTTTCCCATACCTAGCCAGTCTTGTCAGTGATTCAGTTGACCACATGGAAGGGGTTGGGTAGAGGTTCTCTAGAGTAAATGAAAGGTCTGCATGGTGTTGGCAAATTAGAACTTACAGGAGACTGTGCCATTCTGGCACAGAAACTATAAGACAGGAAGGAATACCTAAAATGACAACAAACAGCATATAGGCAGCTATTTTGTCCTGTCCAAGGCGTGTACTTTAAGGTGAAATAAAACACTACATTCCACTGTCTACAGTGAGTAGATTTCCATTTATTATAATAGTTTATACACCTAGTGCAACTATAGACATGTAGATGTGTCTTAATCTCAGGCTGAAATTCACATAATGTGATTGCTCACTTACTGAAATGCCTTTTTACTACCAATACACTTGTGGGATCTTGAGATTTCCCTGGGAGGAATTAAGTACTGCATCACTTGTGCCACATCTGTAGAAGTCTGCTACTTAAATAAGGGCTGTGCCTGCTTCTGCTTAGAGCAATGCAAAAAACATGCTTGTTGCATTGGTAATTTATTTGACAGATGAGAGGTTCACTTTTTTAGACAGATATTTAATCTCAGTATTGTAAATCTGTGACTTTTCAAACCCTGAACTCCTATTGTCAAAACAGCCCAGATAGCTACCAGATTTTGCAATGGATGGAGGAAAAAGGAACCCTTCTTCATAGAATGAAAGGAAATTACCAGAGCTTCTCAGCAGATTTTTTTTTTTTGCCTCCATGCATAAAAAGAACTTAATTTGCTTACACTGTCACACAAGTAAATGTTTTTAGTGGATTTTCATACTCATGGGTCTTTTAGAGCTCCACTTCATCTTATACCGAGCTATACTTTCTGAACAGATTTTTCACCTTTGCACTCTTGACGTGTCATTTATTCTCAACTATACACCCACACAATGACAGTGCACAGAGCGACATTGATTTTGCTTTAGTCAAGTCAGAGAGGAGAAAAATTGCTGCATTTTACTGACCCTACCCCATTTTAAAATACCTGTTTTTAGAATTCTCCAAGTTATGGGTTTTAATAACACCACTGTTGATGGTTAATTGTTAGTTCTGATACTGTATGCAGATCCAGAAAGATCTGTTTATAAAATTTTAATTCACTTTCTTCTACATCAAATAAGATCATAATTCATTAAAAACTCTGTAGAATTGACATTAAATATGAAATATGATAGAGTTCTGATACTGTATGCAGATCCAGAAAGATGGATTCATTCTATGCTAATGTTTACACTGATGGGTTGTAATGTACTTCTGAAATAAGTACTAAGTGATGGCAATAAAGAGTCCTTACCATTTCTTAATGACTTAATAGATGTGTCTTCTTAATTTCTTACTAATTCTAAAGAAAAATCTCTCATGTTTTAAATGCATTCAAACATTTTAATATGTTTCTATTTCATTTACTATTCTACACAGTTCTGTGCATTGTTTAGAAAAGAGCAAATTAAAATGTTTTATGAAATACTGACTCCTATAATTTCATCTCTTGTAGAACAGGAAAAATGTACTGAATTACTTATTATTTCGATTTAAGTAATAGAAAAAAGGTGCTTTCTTTACTTAGGTTACTCAGTTTTGTTGGAAGTTCAGGAATTTATAAATTGATATGAAAACAACATTTCAAACAACAATTAAAAAAAACAGGAAATTAGGATATGTAAACTATAAAATCCATAGGTATGATCAGTCCTGGTTTATGGAAAGGAAAAAAAAGTATTTAAAAATCAATGAAGATTTTATGTTCCTATTTTTAAATATATAAGAATTTTAAAATATTTTAAATATGTATAACTATATATAAAATATATATTTTAATATAGATAATTTTTATATAATTATATGTTGTATAATATATAGAATATGTTATACTATTATAATATATATATATTATATTATATCATATATACATATATGCATACACACACACATATATATACATATATATGTATATAAAGGAATCCTCTAAGGAAACCAACTAAAATTTGATAAAAAATAACTATTATAATAAATATTTTCTGGCAGTGGAATTCTTCTAACAATAGTACATAAACTAGAGTTTATAAGACCTTCAAAATACTTCCTTTTGATAAGGTTAAAACATTAATACATTAACCTGTATACCTATATGCTTCATGACCACCAAAGAGGATAATATATTGCACTGATGATGTGTTCATGTCAAGGTGATAAAACAACTGAGGGTAAAACCTGGGATAAGGTACTTGTTTACATTCAGAATATTTAATGTTATTGAGATAAAGTGTTGAAACACATTGTTTACCCTTTGAAAGATGTTGGCATTCAAATGTTCCCATAATAAGCTTGGGCTTTTTTATTAAGTGACTTATTTTTTCTTAGTGAAAATTATTTCACCATAATCAAAGAGATAAGCCATCCAAGTTAGTTTTTGAATAGCTTTGACCATTTTGGTGTTTACTGAACACCAAAGGAAAAAAAAACTCTGAAGTGGTCTAACTTTGAAAAACATTTTAAATGTTAAAATGAATGCTATCAGTGACATCAGATGTATTAGAATTATTTCTGCTGAATGATTTACTTCCATTTCCTTCCCTTCCTTCCCCCCCCTCCCAGCATTTTCAACTTTTTTAATTTTAGAAGGTGATTTTTCATTTTGGAGGATTTTAAAAATACCATTAGGGGATACCCACACAATGAAAGAGGTCATTTTGATAAGAAAACAACAGCCAGGTGTAGAGAACTAGATAATAAAGTGAATGTGTGATTTTTTGTGGTTTGCCTCATACTCTAGTTTCCCATGTACTTTCTAATCAGACTTCATAATGATTATGCAGAATTATCTCCTCTCTCTGTCTCTATTTCTTCTTTTTGGCCTAAAGTCAGCATTGTTTGTTGTGTAGTTGCTTGAGAACACTTACATTTTGACAGAAATTATATCCTCATGTCTTGAGGACAAAGGTAGGGTAGTTATTTAGTGTTAAATTTAATTGTATGAACTGGATAGCTATGTGCTGAGACATAAAGTATGTCAAGTGTAGTTCTACTCTTTTAAATGTTTCTTCTCTTATTATTTGTGAGGACTGTAATCACACCGTATGCATAAAGACTGAGTAATATGCTGAATAGTCTCCTGCCTAAAGATAGGAAAGTTAGTCTTTTTTGCAATTGTCCTGCTTTTTAGCTAGGTCATTGCTAAGTTTCTTTTTAGTAGCTAGAATAGTGCTGTATTTTGGTTCAACATGAGAGAAACGCTGATAACATACCAGCCAAGTGGTAGCCAAGTGAAACCACCACATCAGTAGAAAAAATTAGATCCAAAATTCTGTTCTGGAATAGGAATGTGGAAGTTATCCATGCAATATGTTATGTCAGAAGTTATTTCTTAATGTTAAATAACATACTACAGTTTTTACTAATTCCCAGTATAGGTGAGGTTGAAGACATTTGGCTTTATTCTTCAGAAATAAGTCCAAGATTATCTAATTCCAGAAGTAAAAGTACTTTTGCAAAGTATTCCCCAAACTCCTTAATAATGAGTCAAATCTATTTAATGAAAAGTTAATGTTTTAATAAATTCTACTCCAAGAAAGGAATGAAAGAATTTTCTGAACTACCTTTTCAGTTTCCAGGTACAGTTTCTCCACTTTGGTTCTAGTCCATGGATCTTTTTATACTTCAAAATATGGGCTGCTTTATTTGTGTTCTGTATCAGTAGCAGTACCAGAAAGCTGAAATAATTTAACTTTTTTTTTCCCTTTCACAGGCATCTGGAAATTAATTAAACATATACCTCCCTTTAACAAAGTGTTTTCACTTAAATGCAGCTGAGGCAATAAACCTTGCATATTACTGAACATTACTATATGGAATTTGTTAATCTGTAAAATCACTAGCTAGTACCAAAAAGATTCCCAGTTATTTAATTTCTTTAGATCTTCATTATGTCAAATTTCAATACCATTTATATTTGAAAGAAAACTTGATAAAAGCCCTCTGAGAACCAAGTTGGTCATACCTTCTCTGTTTCTAAGTCTGTTTGAAGATTGCTAGAAAAATAGTGTGAATACTAACGTGTTTGTAGCATCTCCTGAGTGATTTTTTAAAATTTATTTACTTGTTTGCTTTTAGAGATGCCAATGTGTATTTTTTTTTGGCTGAATCCTGTATCAATATTAACCTTTTCAAAAACCGAAATGAGCTCAATTCACATTGCTTTATGCATTTTCAATTCCAGTGTTATTTTTTTCAGAAAACTTACACATTCCAAGGTTATTAACATGATCCATGACTTTTTCTGAATGTCACCTATTTTTATTTAAAAGCTTTGTCCATGAGTGAGTGGTAA
This sequence comes from Antrostomus carolinensis, assembly GCF_000700745.2. Taxonomy (NCBI): domain Eukaryota; kingdom Metazoa; phylum Chordata; class Aves; order Caprimulgiformes; family Caprimulgidae; genus Antrostomus; species Antrostomus carolinensis. The sequence continues at coordinate 18,232 of NW_010323878.1, read as the reverse complement.
GAAGAAGTTTACATGTGAACTGAGGTGTGGAGATTGAGAACTTGGTTTAGGAGAAGGAAAAAAAAGGGGGAATTTTTTTTTTTTTTTTTAATCAGGAAACCAAAAAAAGTGAGCTGAGAGTTCTTAAGGGAAAGGAATATGTAGGAGAAAGACAGAGCGCCAAGTAAAGTGATTAGAGTGAGAGTGAGGAATTGCGAGAAAAAGATTTAGGGGAGAAGACTGGCAGTAATAAGGAGATTAAATCTGAAGGAAATCTTTTGAATAGTTATGACTTACTGGATGAGAAAGTTTCTTGTATAATGCATAATCTGGTTGGAATCTAGTCTGTGCCAGTTGAGAAAAATTGGCTTGAAGAGGTAGCCAGGACAAACCATGGAAGGTGTAAGATATTGTGTGCAGAGAGAAGTGTTAAAAAATGATTCTGCCCATGTCCTCAAACTCCACTGCACAGCTGTGAATATGCTCCTTTCTACCATTAAATATCTGAAACCTACCAGAAAAGTCTGGGTCAGCAAGGTGTTTTTTGCACTGTGTAGAGTGAACTGAGGAGTCATTAAAAATAGTGTCACGGAGAGTTGGCTATAATTCCCTTCTATTATCCTTTTGAAGAAGTTAAAAGGTGATTGTGAATGACTTGCAAAATTTAAGTTACCCTAAGAAGTAGCTTAAGTATCATGAGGTTATTGGATAATTATAGGATAATTCAGGTTGAAAGGGAACCTCCTACTCCAAAGAAGCTAGGTGTTGAGATAAAGCCAGGTTACTTAGGGGTTTATCAAGCCCTATCTTGCAAAGTCCAAGGATGGAGACTGCATAACATCTCCAAGCAATCTATTCACAGCTTGATTGTCCTCACAGCATAGAAGTTTCTACTTGTATCTGCTTGGAACTTCTCTGTTTTTAACTTATATCCATTCCTCTTATCCTCCCACCTCATATGTATTGGAAGGCTCCTTTTGGGCCCTCCTGAAGCTCTCTTCTCTGGGCTGAACAAGTCCAGCTTCCTCAGCCTCTCCTCAAAGGGCAAGTGTTCCAGTCCCAACCATTTTGGGAACCTCCTGCCAAGCCCTCTCCAGTTTATCAGTTTCTTTCCAGGGCCCCTTCCTTTTGGAGAGTCCCAAACTGGACATGGAACTAACAAGTGCTAGAGGTGGAGATAATCCCTTCCATTAGTGTGTCAGCCATGTGTCTCTCAGTACAGTTCAGGATGCTCTTGGCCAGGGCACACTGCTGGCTCATATTCATCTTGCTGTCCGCCAGGACCCATAGAGCCTTTTCAGCAGAGCTTCTCCCCAGCCATTCAGACCCCAGCCTTTCCTGTTGGCAGGGGTTGTATTTGCTCTTATTTAGTTTCATAAGATTCCTGTTGGTCCATTCCTCCAGTGTGTCTTAGGTCTCTCTGGATGGCAAGCCTACTTTCAGACATACTGTCTATTCCTCCTAGTTTGGTGTTACCAGCAAACCTAATGAGAGTCTACTTCATAACCTCCTCCTGGTTATTGATTACGGTATTAAGCAAGACAGATCACAGGATAAAGTCCTGCAGTGCCACACTTATTACAGTCCTCCAAGAAGAGTATGACCCAATAATCACAAACCTGTGACCCTTACCATCTAACCAGGATCTGTGCTCGGCTACTTGCTTTCCTCACTCCCCTTGGGTCTTGGATTCATTTCATGGTAACTGCAGCCATGGCTACCATTGATTACCATGTCTCCAGCTAGCTCTTCTTTGGTAGTAAGAAGCAGGTCCAGCTGTGTGTCACCCCTGGTTGGCCCATCCAATATGTCTATCAAGAAGTTCTCCCTGACATCTTCCAGAAACTCCATCACCACACTCCAGCCATTTGAGCTGCCCTACTACATCTCTGTTACTTTGATGATGTCACCATTCTGTGATAGCATGTGGAACTTCAGTTCCTCCCAATTCTGTCCCAGGCAGACTGTATGTGTGTATGTAAACTTGAGACAGGGGTCTTTTCACCCTGGTTCGTCATTCCTGAAGACTCTCATGTTCCTGTAAATCTTCCATTTCCTTTCTACTTTTTTCTGCTACTATGTCACTTAAATGTCGTTAATTATCTACCTCTCCATCATACCTAGTGTAAACCTCTCATCAGTAGGTTGGCCAGAGTGTTGGCAAAGATGCTCTTGCTGCACTTTGTCAGGGGTGGCTTTACTAATTTGAGTAACAGCAGACTATAATTATTCTGTTGAGGCAGAGTTTTGTTTTAACAGCACATGAGATTTGTACTACTGCTTCCTAAACCATTGCTCCATCAATTTGTCTTTAAGTGACTGGGGTCTCAGAATTATAGTCATGTAGTCTTCCTACTGCCCTTGTGAGGAATTCAAAGACCTTAGGTTGTATTGCTCTTTTGTAACTCTCTTTGCATAGGAAGCACTACAAAATTATCTTAATTTGCAAATAAAATTATGGGATCTGTTGATCGTTACTATTGGCCAGTTGTGGTGGTTTCACTCTTTTGGCTTGCAGCGGAACACAGTCGCTGTCTCACTTTCTGCTTCCCAGGGAGCAGGGGAGAGAATTAGAAGGGTAAAAGCAAGAAAACTTGTAGGCCGAGATTTAAAAAAAACCCAACAAACTATTTAAAATAAAAATAATAATTATACTAATTAAAATAAAATAATAACAGTAATAAGGGAATATACAACGGAGTGATGCACAGTGCAGTTGCTCACCTCCTGCTGACTGATGTTCAGCCTGTGCCAGCCAGTGATCCCAGAGCCGAGACAGTCCTGAAACCACAATCCCAGAAGAGCGAGTCCGAGTGATCCCTTAGAGAATACCCCCGTCTTCCGGTCAAACCTGGTTAATAGATATAGAATATCTCACTGGCAGATTCAAATGCCAATTTTGGATTTTGCTATTTAGTATGCTTCTGCCTCCCAGTTCTAGTGCAGCTGTGAACCAGCCAAACACGATGGCCTTGAGCTCCAGCAGCAACTCATAACGTTAGTACTTTTATCAATATTCTTCTCATAACAAAATCTACACTGAAACTAAAACACAGCTATTCTAACTACTAAGAAGAATATTAACTCTATCCTAGCAAAACCAGGACATCAGTAATTTCAGCAAGCTCTTATGTTCTAAGGTAGTCAGTATACGTAAGAGCACTACATAGTCCTCAGGTCCACAATTAAGAGTGCTTTAAAAAAGCACTATGTAATGCTTTTTAAAGTAAATATTAGGAAAAGAGTAGAGGACAAAATGGAAAACATGCTGCTGTGTAAATCGATCTGTACCTTGACTCCTGTTGTTACTCTGGCCTCTCTGCATTTCAGAAGAATACAGCAAAGTTGAAGTAAGTTTAGAGAAAGATAGCAAAGATCATCTAACATATGGATTATTTTCTGATTGAAAAGTGATTGACTAGTGTAGGGCCCTGCAGCTTGGAAAATAAATACAGCTGTGGGAGGAGAGGAGATAAACAGATGAGAAAGTCATAAATCACAGTGGTAGTACTGGAAATAATTATTATATCTGTGTTGGATACCAAAACTGAGGCATATACCGATGAAGTTACTTGCCCAAAGTCACACAGAGAGTTACCAGTAGAGTAGGGCACCAGGTATTTTGAGCCCCAATCCAGGGCAGCTGAAAACTAGGTAACACTAACCCTTCCACTTTTCACAAAGCTGGCAGAATTACTTAGGTGATACTGTTCTAGTTTACAGTACTGCCTTGGTGCACTAGGTTATGTACAAATACCTGTGAAGAGAATTTTTGACTTGGAGTACTTGAATTAAGCAAAAGTGACACATACAAAACAGGCATACTGACTTTCTGAAAGTAAAACAAACTGCTGCTTTTTCTACTCTCCTTCACCTGTCAGTCCTTTCCTTTCTCACTTCATTGTAAACTTGGGATTAAAGGTAATACTTTTTAATTCCTAACACATATGTCTGGTGTATAGGTGTAACAAATAGGCAAATAAGATTTGTAGGTTTATAACTGCAGGTACAAGAAGAAAGGATTTATTTTCATTTGTGTGCAGCCTGGTGCTGGGTAGTTTGCCTTTTCATGAAAGAGATATAAATGCCACATGTTTAAATCATAGTTTCCCCTGGAAAGTTCTAAAACTTACATGTGTTAAATAAATTAATGATCAAAAAATCTATAATTAGGGTCTTGAAGGAAATTTCAGTTTTAAGAAGTTGACCTTCACCTGTTTTTTGAAACCATTTGAGCACACTCTTTTGACACTTAGAGCAAACCAGTCAGTAGAACTTAAGCTAAGATCATTCAGCTGCCCAATGACCCTAGTGGGAATTAATTAATATTAACCAACCTGGAAGAAATTCATCCTTTTACCTCTTCTAGAGGCTATCACAATGTTGTTTTTTGAGGTTTTAATTCACATTTAAGTATGCCATAGTCTTTGTACAGAGGCAAAATGTTTCTTTTTGTACTTGGCTTTGTATTCATCTTGTGTTAGAATTAATGTGGTGGTGGATTTTTTTTTTAATTATTTTAAATTATTATTCTAGAAAATTGTCAAATTCTGTGAAAAGTACTGAATTTCCATTTTTGCATGAAAGAATATATTTTGTGATTGAGGCCAGGCAAAATGGCAAAATTATACTTACTAGGCTACATTCTTTAGAATTTCTCTGAAATTCTCTATTAATTTTGCTACATGCAGGCAGAATAGATGTGAATACTTTCCATTCCTAGCACTTTATCATCCATTTCATAGGTTCCTATAGCATTGTTGAAAGCTAGTCTTGAAGTATTTATAAGGGTTTGTGTATAATTATGGTGGATTCCATGGATTTATCTTGCATTGATGTGCACCTCTTTTGAGAAGAAAGTTAAATATATCTATGCAACAAATCATCATATGAAAACAATTATTTTATATTTAAAATCACTGCTTTCTCATTTGCAAACATTAATTAGTGCTAAAGTTTGTTTTTGTTTTTGTTTTTTCTTTAAAGTAATAGGCATTTCAAAGAGTATTTTCTCACTGAGGTTAAACCAACAGAAAGAACAGTATCCATATGTGTGCCTGTGTTGGTAATTTTCATTTTTTTTCTATTAAACAAACATTTTATTGCAATAAAATGTATTATTTGGATAGATATATATGTATATATATATAAAAGTGGTAGTTCTCTGTCTGTGTCCTGAGTCTAGTGGGAGGATAAATAAGGTGGGATAAATAAGGTATTCAGCATTTCTGTATCATCAAAACCTAGAAGATTGATTTTGTCTGGATAGAAATTCATATTTTCAAATGTAATCAGTTTGATAAAATTAAGATACATAAATTTGCCATATTTTCAGTGTCTGCTTAAAAAAATTCAGGTGATCATAAGTTCACTGAGAGAAGCATCTGGAAAATCATGGAGACATATGTTCATAAGTGCTGAAGGATGACAAATGTCTTTATCTCCTACATTCCTGAAAATTTCTAGTCAATGCTTAATTGTTACTTTAAGACTGTTCTGGTATATATCTTACTGCAGCAGTTGATTTACATTTAAATTTAATATAAAATATGGAGAGAAAAAGAAAGAAATAACAGTTGGATTGAAAGAAGAGCGAAAAAAAAATCATAAGAGAATGTAGTAATGGAAAGAAGTGCCTTCTGGTAACAAAAGAAATAAAAAAAATAAATTCTTAATTCACAAAAATTGTGGATAACATGAAAACAAAAGGAAGCAAAAATTACATATATTAAACTTCTGTCTAGACAGCTTTTGGAGTCTTCATTATTTGGATAAATCCAGGGATCATTGCCTATTTGAACTGAAGTCGAGAAACTTGTTTTGAACTGTATTTTTTCAGTCATATATTTCTTTAAATCCACAGTTTTATTTCCATCGTGCGTAACTGGGAACTGAAAATCAGTATGGTCAGAAGAATGTTTTATGTCACCCATTTATACGGATTTTATATTCTCAAATGTATATTTGCATTTCAGATTCTCTTCTTTTCTGTTATTTACTTGTAAATCAACAGAAGCAAAACTGTAATTCGAACTTAAGAGCTGGTAAGAATACTAGAAATTTGTGAAGAGTAAAAACAGAGATTTGTGAAAATAAAATGGGTGGAATGACATGTAAAAACATGTTAAAAGAATCAAGTAAGCCAATATATCTTCCCTAACATTCTTCTAATTAGGTTTGTAATTTTATTGAAAAATCTTGTAGGCACCAGATATTTAATGATAGAGAACATCAAAGAGAAAAGTAAATTACAATATTTTATTAGCAATAATTAAAAAAACCCTTCTCAGTGGGATGCACTCATCACCACAAGTTAGTTAACTATGTCAAGGTTTTAAGTAAGGATATAAGTCTTACCTTAAAACCCTGGAACATCTAAAAGAAGAATGAAGATGGAATATAGTGATTACTCTTTTTTTGAAATGCTATATATAGTTGTAACCACCTCTTTTTTACTTTAATTAAATTTGTATTTTATTTTTGCTTAAGATTGTCAACACTTCTTTCTCAGTTGTCCATTGCAAAAAGTTAGAATAGGTTACTTCTTACTATTAAGATACACAGGAAAAGTTGCAGGCTGACCTCATTAGGACTTTACTATAGTGTGTTCCATTTAGGGTCCTCTGCATTAAGGACCTGTAGCTTTGTTTGGCAAGTCTGTGGTTAGATCATATGTGTCACAAGGACTAATAAAGTCCTGCATCTTGAATTCATCCAGAATAAACATGTTAGATAGTGAATATCCCTTTTTGCTCTCACATTTTGAACTCAATCTGATTCTTAGGAATTAATCAGCAAAACTAATTCTAATGAATTAAAATAGCTGCTGAACAGTAGCCTTAGATCCCATTTATTTGGTCTTATGAACAATTTGCCATCTGTTCTTCCACTATTGAAGTTAAAAATATGTAAATTTAAAGGATAGTAACAAATGAGCCATATTCTACCTAAAGTCCAGTAAAAAATGGAATACTGCAGGGGTCAATGTGTTTGTCAATGTGATTCAACGTGTTTGTCAATGGGCTTGAATCATTGACAGAGTGCAATCTCATTGGATTTGCAGATGATACCAAAATGTCAGTCAACAGTCAATATAGTCAAGGACAGAGTTGCCATCCATAGGGACGTAGACAAGCTGGAGGAATGGGCCAACAGCAGTCTTACAAAATACAACAAGGTCAAAAGCAAAGCCCTGCACCTGGATAGCAAGAACCCCTGGCAACAGGACTGGCTGTTAGCAAGGAGCTCTGCTGAAAAGGCCCTGTGGGTTGTGGTAGACAGCAAGCTGAGCATGACCCAGCAGTATACCCTGGCAGCAAAGACAGCCAACAGTGTCCTGGGATATTTTAACAGGAATATAGCCAGTAGATCAAAGGGAAGGATTATTGTCTTTTACTCAGCACTCCTGTGACCATAGCTGGAATAGTGCCTCAAATTTTTGGCCCCATGACAGGAAAGATGAGGTCTTTGCTGGAGCAACTTAATTGGAGGGCTGCCAAGATGGTTGGGAGCTGGAGCACTTGGCCTGTGAAGAGAGGCTGAGGGAGCTGGGTTTTTTCAGTCTGAAGAAGAGGGGGAAGCTAATAGCAGCTGCAAGGTATTGGCATTGAAAAGATAGAGTCAAGCTTTTCATGGTGGAGCATGGTGTGAGGAGGAGGGACAACTGACAAAATTTGCAATGAAATCTTCAGGTGAAATATAAAGGCAAACTTTCCTCTGTGAGGACAGTCATGCATTTGAGCAAATTGTTCAGGGAGATTGTGTGGTCTCCAACCTAGGAGGTCTTCTCCAGACCCAGCTGTATAAAACCCTGAGTAACTGGTCTGACCTTATGGCTTACTCTGCTTTAGGTTGTAGTGACGACAAAAGACCTCCTAAGGTCCATTTCACCCTGAGTTATTCTATGATCCTGTGGATAAAAATTGGTTTAAGCCCAGTGTGATGTGAACCAAACTTACATTACAGAATGTTCACTATTTTTGAATCAGTTTGACTCTTAATCAACATAGAATTGCTAACCAGTGTACAAATAAATAGTATTAGAATGTTTGTTTGTTCATCAGTTTTCTCTGAATAAAAGCAAATTAAGAAAAACTTAAAAAAAACCTGGCTGAATACTTCTTTATGAATCAACTTCTTTAGTTGCATTTCAGACATTTAGTGATGGGCTTTCAACTCAGTCAAGTTATACTGGCTGTGCTTTCAGTATGTGGAATTATAATATTTGGCTTGTAGTAATAGAAATTACAGTAACATACTTAGTCAGAGCTTTATTTAAAAATAGCATTGTGCTGGAAATAGTTTCTTTTAGTCCTATTGATGGTTAATATCTGAAAGCATAATAATTTTGTAATTTCACACTGTCACTTTAATTTAGTGAATTAATTAAGTTTTCTTAAAATCCTATCTGTTTGAACCTGGCTAAAACATAATTTTCAGTCACATCTTGTAAGAAAAATGACAATTAAATATTAGTAGTTAATTATGTTAATATTATGAAAAAAAACCCAATCTTAAATCATGTGTTAATGGATGTTGACTAATCACTGATACCTTACTTTGAGGAACTGGAATTAAAAATAGTTGTGGTTTAATAGGAGACAATAACCACAGCTGAAATCTGCATCTTAATCTGAGATTGAACACAACATATTAACATAGCATACTGTTCAGGCTTCTAGAATGAGCATAAAACTCGGGTTGTCCTGTCTGGAATTAATTTATTTTGGTTAAGAAAACAACTTATTTCTACAGTGTATAGAGATTCAAATTAAGATCTGTAACAAGAATTGCATTTGCCTGATTCTGCTTTCCAACACTGTGACTACATTTTTCAGGCCTACAGTTTGTAAAAGTTGCTAAATTTTAATTTAGTACTGGTACCTTACTTACAATGTACCAGAATACATTTTAAGTATCTGTACTGAATGGAGATGGAAGATACATTGTTCTAGCATTCCCATTTTGAAGGGAAGCTTTCCAAAAAAGGAAGAAAAAAAATAATTTTCAATAAAAGTATTTTCACTTTATTGTGTATTAGATACCATTTTCTGCCTTAATTTTTTGCCAGTAAATGCTTTTGCAGAGTGGGCAAGGGTATTAATTATCTCCTAGATATTTATTATTTTATTCCCCCAGGGATTACTTGCAGAATGTTAGTCTATTAGGTTAATTTGAATAAAAACTTCCACTATGAGTTTGTCTGGGGTAAATTTCTTTTGCTATCGTGTTTACAGCAGGAACCCTGTGTATACTTCTAGCATATTGCATATGCAAAGTGTGTGCATCTAGCACAGATTCATAATCTATTTCTAGAGCTTTGTGTCAGGAAAATGTCAAAGGCTCTGGCCTCTTTCCTTTACTAAAACTGATACTGGAATCAGGAGCAACCTCCACTCCTATATAAATAGAATGGCGTATGGGTCTTCCATATGTTTCCATTATCCAAAGTTTTAGTAGTTGCAACACTTTTGAGTAGTGGTTCATTCAGACTAGTTTTCTGAACTGAATTGCTCTATAGATCATCAGCTTGGACTTCTTCCAGTTCTACATAGTTGGGAATTTTTATGTGTAAATGCCGCTTCAAATCTTTCCTCACCCTAAGCAGTCTTATTTAACACAGGAAAAGTCCTCAGTTTTACTGATTTTAATCTGTTCTCCAGCCATAGGGACTCACTTAGAGGAATGATTCTCCAGTCTAATAAGTCTCAGACAGCTTTAGTCTGGGCTGGTCAGGTTCCCTTTCTTTATGAACTCATGCCCCAGGCAACAATTACTCTTTCTTGGCTCCACGTCCTTATTGGTTTCTCCTGTGATGCAGCCTGGCAGTTCCCTAAGCCTCAAATTTTCTCAGTCCCTGATTCTGAGTTCAAAGGGATGACCTATCTCTAAGCTGACTTCAGCTGACTGAAAATTACTGGTTTAAATTTTATCAAAAAAGCAGAAATAATTCTTCCTTTCTTCCTTCTTGTTCCATTTTTCATTGTAAATTTGTCTTTTTAAACCAGAATATTCAGGGAAAATAATACAATTTTTGAAATAGCCTTTCTGAGAAACTGAAATGTCAGATGATGACTGCAGATGACTGAAGTGGAGCCTATGTTACATTGCTTGTACAACAAAGATGTTTCAATTGGTCTAAACCTGTTTACATAGAATAGTAAGACACCAAAGTTCATGCTTTTAAAGATTACAAATTATATTTAGGCAAACATGAAAACATCTCTTCTGTGCAGTAGCTGATACTTACCAGATTGTTTATACGTAACATTAATTTTGTCTTAAAATCTTCCATGTAAATCACATCACACTGTTTACTTTTTACTGATCTTCTGCATGACTTCTCTTTTGCAAGTGGGTGTGGAAATGTAACAATTTGGGTGCTTCGCTTGAAGTTTGCCTCTGTATCAAAGTAGTACTGTACTTTTCAGTGTATAAGCTTTGAAACTTTAAGTATGCATATTTTCTCTTGCTTTTCTCTTTTGAGATGAACTTTCTTTTAACATGTTTTCATTTAAAGTGCTGGGCATCTTTAAAGCAGTAGGACGTAACATACCATTTGAATGAGATTTTGAATAGAATTTTGCTTTGAACTTGATATGAGGAGCAGGTGACGGCCTGTTCTTGTACATTTGCTTGCATGATAAAGATGTGTCTGCCTAGATTTTGCGTTATTAATAGTGTTTCTGTAACATGCAGTAAGTTTTCTTTGTTTTAATCATCATTATCCTGTTACAAAATATCTCTTGACCATGCACTTGTATTTTCTGTGTTTTAATCTTGATACCAGTCTGGCAAAATTTATTGTATCCTGAATCATAACTAGCTTAGTCTTCCGATATTATCTGTTGTTGTGACAATTTTCTACTTTTATTCTGAAATAAATAATAAAACTGGTCTAGGTCTATTTTAGTTATACTGTTGTCATCATAGGATAGTAAGTAGGTTTTGGTTTGATCTCTGACACATGGACCTGGAGTCTTTTCAGGTTGTTTAGTTTTGCAGGGGGAACCACCATGGTATGATTTAGAAGTGCTGTACTGCAGAACAGATATTAAAACATAGCAAAAATAATATGTACCCACAGCAACCCTATTAGTTGTCTATATAATGCTTAAGTATTCTGTTATGGTATTTTTTTAAATACTATAACAAGATAAAACATTTTCAGCCTAAAATTTCTGCAGTAAACAAAAGAGACTTTATTGTCAAGACTGAGTCGTTTTGACATTAGGATCTGTTCCATTTATTTATACAGTGCATTTGATAATTCTGTCAAGAGATTTGATACACTTTGTGCATGAAAGGTGCTATGGTTGGAACTAGATGATCTTTAAAGTCCCTATAACCCATACCATTAAAAAAAACCCCAAAACAAAACAGTGCAAAAACTCTGGTTTGTTTCCATCCTTTCACTTAAAGCACAAGTCTTAAAGTCTGTGTGAGAGGACACCTAAGAAGTAAAAAGAGAGGACTGGAATATTATTGTCTGAATGACTGTTCAAGATCCCCTTAATCATTATTATGAATAAAAAGGCCATGTTTTAAAGATACTAGTATAACATAATACAGTTCATGCTACATCAACTTTTAATGCTAATTTGTTATTATGAATTTTATTGTGCATTGCTGAGTCATTTATTTGTTCCAGTCAAGATGGAATTGCTACTGTGTTAGGTGTTCTAAATGTTCACAGGTGAGAGACTTGGCCTCCAAACATTTGCAGCCAAATCTGGGGAATGGAGAAGGATGGAAAAGTTAATAAAATATTAAAAATTCCCAAATGGGTTATGTATTTTAGCTACTAGACAATATTACTAACTTAATATTTTCACAAGAAGTGCATGGACAATTTTTTAACTCATCAAACAAACTGCAAAAAGAGAATTGCAGATGCAGCCTTTGTCCGCTATCAAGTATAGATAATTATGTTTAATGTTTTGTTTAAATGTGTACCTTCTACTATCCATCTACCCTTGGCCTTGTATCAAGTCTAAATGAGCTTTTAGAGCCCTGCCAAGCTTTGATAGAAAGAATCAAATGTATGAATGTATTTGGCAGCCTTATTAGCAGTTGGAATACAGAACTTTTGCCTGCTACCTAGGTTACTATATAATACTGCTGTATCACTCCTCAATAGGGTGGTTATTGCTTTTCTACATGTGGGGTCCCTTTTAATGATATAGCTGTATATTTTGCTCTAGCCATGCTGATTCCAGAACTGAATTTGCAGGGGTGAAAATTATGTGCTGTCATTCTGACTGGTACAAAAATTTATACTATAAGTTTTTGAGGACATTTAAAACTAAACATGAAATATCACTATAATTACAGAATGTTCACTAGCATTAAAAAATGTTCTTATTACTTCAAATTTTTAAATAAAGCATATCGACTTTCCTCTTTTCATGTCAGTTGACTTTACTATGTTAAACAGAGGGAAATTTAATCTCTTAGGTTGATCAGGAAAACACAATTGAAAAGAAAAAGTTAGCATCCAGTGCTACTGTGTGTCCCACAGGTTCTTCCACTTTGATCAAAACTGCCTCCACTGGTGAGTTAGAGGAGCGTATTGCGGCCACCACTGGTGCTATTACTGTTGCTAGTACATCTGCTGATGTTGCTGTATCCAGTGCAGTGACCACCTATAGACAACCTTCTGAAGAGCAGCAAGTGCAAGCTATGAATATAAGAAAATCAGTTTTGGAGTCGGCCACTTCCAAGGAAGCACTCTCCCTTCGTCAAGCAAATTTACAAAGCACAAGAAGACGACCAAGAAATGCTGAGCAGATAGAAAGAACTAAAGAACTTGCAGTTGTTACTCATAGAGGTATTGGATATTAATTTATTTGTGCCCATGTAGTTGCAGAAAAATATTTTGTATAAATTAAAAGTGAAAGGTCAAGTATCCATTCAGGAAATGTGATTGAACCAAATGGGTAGGGGATTAAATCTATTTAAAACTGAGTTCTGGTGGGGCAAGCAGATGGAAAAAATAAATTAATAATATTGCCATAGTAATTTAAAATAATTTTATTTATAAAAAGACAAAGGGGAAAGATAAGGAATTTTATTTTGATGCCACGTTATAGCTTATATAGTTATATTTCACTATCAAGCCTAGCATAAGTGAGATCTGATGAAAGTTTAGAGAATGGAGATTAAAATTAATATTAATCTATTCTCTCTATGTATTTATACATAATCAATTATAGCCTAAAAAATGTATGTTATAAATAGCTGCTTTTTCTAAACTAATTGGTGATGCAGTTGTAATAATCATCTCCCTTCTGCTTAAATCTTTAGCAAAAATTTGATTTTTTAAAAACATCTGTACATTTTTATTCTATCAAGCATGAAATCAATGAATGAAGCAAAGTTTAGAACATGGGGAAATTCAGTTGCAAGGATTAAAGTAGTAAAGCTAAAGTTTTGATGTGTTCCTGTATTCAGATGATTTAATCCACATGCTAAAGTACTAATAATGAACAATGTTTGGAGTATAAACAAAGCATTATTTATTGTATTTAAAGGTAAATGGCAATATCTCAGCCATGAGGCTAAGAAACAGAAATGCTGGAATGCCTTAATTTAACCGGCATAGACATTCAGAAACAAATTGCATGTGGTATGTTTTTACACATACACAAGTTTGGGGAAGGAGCAGCTTAATTTTGCAGGTTAATGTTATTCGATACTATTCGTTATATATTTAAAAATTTTATTATGTGGCAATCCATTGTTTTATGTTAATGTATTGTGCATGAAGAATTTATAAACACAGATAAATGGAGGAGGAACGTCATTTGCAGCAATTTGTAAAAGAAAGTTTTTTACAATTTGTAGAAGTCTCGTTATGTGGTTAAAATTTATAAAGACAACTTCAGATTGCAGTCTGTTGTCCTACTGGATCAGACAGTCAGTATAAGCTATTGTAGCTTAATTTACTAACACCTATTGAAAGAGCAGAGTTGTAGTTCCACAGAGTTTTAAAACATATAATTTAAGTAGGATAACTGAAGAACAAGTACTGTATTTAGTTGGCTTATGAAACAGAAATCATTAAACAACTATTTGTTTCATTTTTATTAATTTCAGTACAAATCTGAAGTATTTTCTTGTTTATCAACTGTTATGAATTAATTTATAGAGTTTGGTTTGTACTGGTTTAATGGCTATGCATTAACTTCAGAACATCTTTGATCAAGTTAAAAAAACCCCAAACCAAACCAAACCAGGTTTATTTTCAGTGTATCTGAGGGCCTGTAGTAATCTCTTCTGATTTAGAGATGTGAGAGTGTACTAATTTGGCAATTAAATTTAGCAGTAATTGGGATATACATACAGTTTCTTCCATCTCCTGTTTCTTATCATTACACCAGAATGTCCTCTCCACTGTTTTCTCACTGTCCTTTTCTTCTCTGACCAACCCTTTAATATAAGATATACGTAAGGCACATACTTCTGACTTACTTTGTCATATTAAAGTACTAAACCTTACATTATGAAAAAAAAAAAAAAGAAAAGAAAAATTAGAGACCATGATGCTTCTAAAATCATATTATGGTGCACATTTGTCACATGCTAAAGTAGTACTACGGGTACTAAAAGGTACCACAGCCCATATGCAGATGAATCAGTCTTGCATAGACCTTACTGGAGAAGAAAACCCATACCTAGTTCTGTGTGCAGTTTATTGCTTCATGCCACATTTAAAGTCTTGATTTTGTTAGCATTCTTTGTATTAAATATTTATTTATTTGTTTATTTATTTTACTGAATCCTACCCACAGAACAGGATATGTGTGTATACTATTAGAGTGGGTATTTATATACTGAGTAAAAAATTACCATGTTTGATTGGTAAACATCAGGTTTTGATACTATACTTATAATAGTCATGGAAACATATCAAATTTACCCTCATTAAATAACCTGTAATGGTCTTCCATAAAATATTCCTTATTACAAGACACGGTTATATTTTGATGGAATGTCTATGAATATGAGAGTATTGCTAATTAACTTGAAGAAATTTCTGTTATGGAGGGATACTCCACAGGTGTTTCTATGGAGTTTCCTGTAGGTTTCTATTGAAGTTTTAGCCTCTTTGACAATGAAATATGCACAAAAGTATAAAAACTACTTATATTGCCCTGCATATTAAATTACTATGGAACTCTATATAAAGAGCTGTTTAAGAAGTCTAAGTAAATTCCTTTTTTAATTCTTTCTCTATTTAATAGATATTGAAAATTAGTTTTTACTTTGGAAATATATTATTTCCTTTAGGCTTTTTTGAAGATGCTGCTAGCGAGATCAGAATAGTGCTGTTTTATGACATGTTAGCAGTGATGTAAAGTGATAACTATAGAGTGAGAGTTGTACTGTTGGCTTCCATAGGATTGTTTTGTGAGTACGATCTTTCAGGATGAACAAACAATGACAATACTATTTTGTTTTCTGAACTGCTATTTTTTGAAGTGTATGTATGAAAGAGATTATGTATAGAGAGAACTAGAGGTCTCTATCTATCTAAAATTAAACTACTAAGTGTAAATTAGCCTACCACACTTAATATCTGGAGTTCAAAAATAATTGCAGGTTGTGTCAAAGGCTGGCTGAAGAATTTCTTCTCTAAGTTTATTAGTTGTAAATCACAGAAAAGGAGAAGACTTTGTGTTCTGACTATTTAAGAGAGGAAAAAGGAACTCTAGACACATTTGGCGAAATACTTCTGTTAGAGGTAGGCAAGTACAAGTATCATTTTATAAGGCAGCAGTGAGATCTCATGGGGGATACTGTACATGATCATAGTTCCTTCATCAAAAATAATTCAGACTGAATCAGATTAATAAAAGAACTATAATGGTGTTTCGTTGTTCTGACCTTCCCACCTTACAAAAGAAAATGCAAGACGGTGAAAGGATAAATGTTTCAGGAAGTGAATGCCAGTACACGGAAAACTTAAATAAAGACAAATGAGTATTTAATACATAAATAGATACACTAGGGAGAGGAGTGAGAAGAGTTCTTGTTATTGGAACAATAAAGCCTTCTGGTAGAAGGAGGGAGTAAATGAAGGGTGAAAAGCTTACATGAAAAAAAAGCAGCTTGATAAGCTAATGAAAAATATATTTAGATATGATAGCTGAGAGAGAGCCATAGCATATTTCGAGTCCTGAGTTCTAATGAAACCAAGCACTCAAACTCAGGAAAGTGTATCTCTTCTTCTATTCAGACAAAGGTGGGGGGAAAGGAGGTCCCTAACCACTTTCATTCAGTTAAATGCAGAAGCTTCAAATGTGAAGCATTCAGTAGCAATTCATGTGGGTACTACAATCACAGTGTGATCTGTCTTCTTCAAATGCGAAATCAGGTTGGAAACTAAATGTCCTAGAGGAAAAGAACTACACACACCAAAAAAGTCACAAGGAGGAAATGATTGAAATTATTTTTAAGACTTAATTGATTTTAGTATACCATTATGAAGTGTTGCATTCTAAGACAGTATCTATCCCACAGGAATTTCTAAAGACCTCTGTACTATTGACACAAATGAATACAAAAAAAGTAGTGTCATGGAATCATAGAATAGAATCATAGAATCATTTTGGTTGGAAAAGATGAGTTCAGCTGTAAACTTAACATTGCCAAGTCCACCACTAAAACTATTCCCTAAACACCACATCTGCACAACTTTTAAATACCTCCAGGGATGGTGACTCAACCACTCCCCTGGGCAGCCTGTTCCAATGCTTGAATACCCTTTTGGTGAATAAGTTTTTCCTAATTTCCAACCTAAATCTTCCTTGGTGCAATTTGAGGCCATTTCCTCTTGTCCTATCACTTGTTACTTGGGAAAAGAGATTGACTCTCACCTCGCTACAACCTCCTTTCAAGTGGTTGTGGACAGTGATAAGGTCTTCCCTCAGCCTCCTCTTCTCCAGACTGAACAACCCCAGTTCCCTCAGCTGTTCCTCAGAAGACTTGTGCTCTAGACCCTTCACCAGCTTTGTTCCTGTTCTTTGGACACGCTCCAGTGCCTCAATGTCTTTCTTGTAGTGAGGGGCCCAAAACTGAACACAGTACTTGAGATACGGCCTCACTAGTGCTGAGTACAGAGGGAGGATGACTTCCCTACTCCTAATGGCCATGCTATTTCTGACACAAGCCAGGATGCTATTGGCCTTCTTGGCCACCCGGGCACACTGCTGGATCATATTCAGCTGTCTATCAGCCAACAACTCCAGATCCCTTTCTGTGAGACAGCTTTGCAGCCACTCTTTCACAAGCCTGTAGTGTTGCATGGGATTGTTGTGACCCAAGTGCAGGACCTGGCACTTAGCCTTGTTGAACCTGTACCAGGTACAAGCAATGTAACAAGACATGAACAGTTCATAATTCATAAATGAAATATAGAAAAAAAAAAAAAAAAGAGTTTGAAACAGAGATCTAAAGGCTGGAGGAAAAAAAAAATTGCTTATCAAACTCAAACAGTACCAGGTAATCTTAATGGATGATATTAGTCATCATGCAGCATTTCAAAATGTGACTCAATTATTTCCTTAGTATCTTAAGTCCCATTTATTTTAGAGAACTTTAGATTCCAACATACTAAACTCTAAACTTCTATTCTCCTTATAAAGAGCAGAAAGGTCACCAAGCATTTGCAAATTCTTAACCATATCTGTTCAGTTTGAGGATTAAAGTACAGATATATGTTTTGATTATTTTACTCAGCTATGTTTTTCCAAAATCTTACTCATTTTATTTCTTTTCTGTCTCTATATTTTCAACTCTGTTTTTTTTCCTGACTTTTTTATAAAACCTTTATTGTTTCTCTATCCTTTTTTTTTTTTTTTCAAGAATATTTTTCTATCACGCTATTTTTCAATCATTATGCTTTTTGGTATCTGACTTTAGTATCATGGACCTACTGGAGCAAGTCTAGAGGAGGGCCATAAGGATGATCAGAGGGCTGGAGCACCTCTCCTACGAGGACAGTCTGGGAGAATTGGGTCTGTTGAGCCTGGAAAAAAGAAGGCTCCAGGGAGATCTTATAGTGGCCTTCCAGTACCTGAAGGAGGCCTACAACAAAGCTGGGGAGGGACTTTTTAATAAGGCAGGTAGTCATAGAACAAGGGCTAATGGCTTTAAACTGGAAGAGGGTTGATTTAGATGAGATGTTAGGAAGAAATATTTCATATGAGGGTGGTGAGGCACTGGATCAGGTTGCCCAAGGAAGTTGTGG
>NW_010323877.1:23766-35571 GCF_000700745.2 Antrostomus carolinensis | reverse complement strand
GCTGCCCGGTCGCTGTTGTTGACGTTACTCCCGTTTCCCCAGCGCGGTTTTAGCGGTAGAGGTTTCCCCGGGGCGTGTTCCCTCCGCCAGCAGACATGGAATTCGCCGAGCTGATCAAGACCCCACGAGCGGACAACGTGGTCCTGCATCGCCCGTTCTACCTGGCCGTGGAGGGGACCCTGTGTCTGACCGGACATCACCTCATCTTCTCTTCACGACGTCAAGATAACGCCGAGGAGTTGTGGCTCTTGCACTCCAACATCGATTCTATTGAAAAAAGGTAATGTCTCCTCATTTCCTTATCTACCCACACCTCGTTGTGTCTCCTCATGGGTTGAAAAGTGGTTGTCAAGACTGGGTGGCACCTAAAGTGGGTCATATTGATTGGAACTGGATGATCTTTAAGGTCCCTTCCAATCCAAACCATTCTATGATTCTGTATCCAGGTGGTGGAGAGGAGAAAGGGATTCTGTGAACGGCCAGTCAGTTGGATCATGGGGTAGAACGTTGGCACAGGGCAGGTTGATTCTCATTCTGTTTGGGTATTAATGGACTGTGGCATCTTAAGATTATTTTCTTGGTTCCCTTAAGGACATGGACCTGTTAGAACGAGTCCAGAGGGGGCCACGAGGATGATGCGAGGGCTGGAGCAGCTCTGCTGTGAGGACAGGCTGAGAGAGTTGGGGCTGTTCAGCCTGGAGAAGAGAAGGCTCTGTGGAAACCTTCTAGTGGCCTCCCAGTACCTGAAGGGGCTCCAGGAAGGCTGGGGAGGGACTTTGGCCAAGGGCAGGGAGTGAGAGAACAAGGGGTGATGGCTTGAAAGTGGAAGAGGGGAGGTTTAGATTAGATATTAGGAAGAAATTCTTTGGTGTGAGGGTGGTGAGACAGTGTCCCAGGTTGCCTAGAGAAGCTGTGTCTGCTCCTCCCTGGAAGTGTTGAAGGCCAGGCTGGATGAGGCTTTGAGCAACCTGGTCTAGTGGAAGGTGTCCCTGCTGCTGGCAGGGGGGTTGGAACCGAAGGAGCTTGACGGACCCTTCCAACCCAAACCATTCTATGATTCTATAGATAGAGCTGGAATTTTTATATTTAAACACCTTTGTCAGCAGGTCTCTGTCTTAATTGTTCAGTGGGTTTCATCAGTAGCTCTTGAAACATTCTATGAAGGATGCTTCTCTACCACCATTCAGTGGAGATGGAAACCAAGGTGCTGGTGGAGTGATTTTCCTTGGGTCACTCAACCAAACTGATGGCAGAAGTGGCCTGTGGACTTTCTCAGCCCTGGATCAGTCTCCTGCTGCTCAGTACTTACTCCTCCAACTGCTTATGGAGATCAGTGACCCTTTTCCTTGTGGGACCAACGTGGTGAAGCTGAGTTGGAGCTGCAGCACTCTGTTTTATTCTTACCCATCCCTTTTTGTTACAGGAACTTCAGAGGTGAATCTTCTTACCATCACTTCTGTCTGTTTTACATGTACCACTGCCCCATCCTGCTTCCCTCGTTGAGTAACAGTCCCATCTCACCTGGTCTTTGTCTTCTGCTTCCTCACCTCGGTCCTTTTTTCAGTTTGCTCATAATATTTTAATTTCTTTTGTTAATTACAAAGCCATCCCCTGTTTTCCTTGGCTTTGAAGGAAATCTGGAAGAACAGACCTTCCTTTCTGCCAGCAAGAGTGGAAAAATTGAGCAGGAACAATTAAAAATACCAGGTTGCCTCCGAATTAGAGAGTGGGTGATGTTCTGGATGCTGATGAAGTTTGTTCCCGTGTTCCTAATTGCTCTTGAGTGTTTCTGAGAAATGCTGCATCTTGGCCTGAGGGTGGAGAGGAACAGAGTGGTGGAAGCCTCAGGAAATTTGTTCCCATCTCGTACTGCTCAGTCATCAGGGCAGTTTGGCCTTTCCTTACTGCTGGTAGTAAACTAGAAGTAGCTCTGTTTTGAAAATTATTACAGTCAGGCATCTCTCCTTTATTTTTTTAATGGCTTTAGTTGCATTTACATTGTAAGTTAATACTAATTAAGCAACGATATGGTGAGGGAGCGGCGTGTTGCTGGCTTAGTGCATGATTTATAGCAGAGTTAGTGATGTCTGCAGATACTCACATCCTTTATAGAATCATAGAATGGTTTGGGTTGGAAGGGACCTTAAAGATCATCCAGTTCCAACCCCCCTGCCATCAGCAGGGACACCTTCCACTAGACCAGGTTGCTCAAAGCCTCATCCAACCTGGCCTTAAACACTTCCAGGGAGGGGGCATCCACAACTTCCTTGGGCAACCTGTTCCAGTGTCTGACCACCCTCACAGTGAAGAGCTTCTTCCTAATATCTAATCTAAACCTCCCCTCTTTCAGCTTAAACCCATTACCCCTTGTTCTGTCACTCCCTGCCCTTGGCCAAAGTCCCTCCCCAGCCTTCCTGGAGCCCCTTCAGGTACTGGAAGGCCGCTATAAGATCTCCCTGGAGCCTTCTCTTCTCCAGGCTGAACAACCCCAACTCTTTCAACCTGTCTTCATAGGAGAGGTGCTCCAGCCCTCAGATCATCCTGGTGGCCTCCTCTGGACTTGTTCCAGCTGCTCCAGGTCTCTCTTATGTTGGGGGCTCCAGAACTGGACGCAGTATTCCAGGTGGGGCCTTACAAGAGCGGAGTAGAGGGGCAAGCTCTACTTATTGCCAGCTCTAGTTTCTAGAAGGTCTCTAGAGTAGACATCTCACTCCCTGAGAGTAGCTTTGTGTGAATGTAACTGCAATAAAACTTTGCCCTATAAAAGGATAAGAGTATGTTCTTCTTGGTGCTGGAGAGGATGGAATAACAAGGCTCTTAAACCAATAAAAGTTGTAGAAAGGTCCAGTTTGGCACAACTTCAGGTTGTTAGTGCACAACAACTGTGAGGTTCTCCCAGGTTCATAAAATCTCTTCTCTCACTGTCATGATATGAGTGGTTTTAGTACAATACAGTGTTTTCCCAAATGATGATGGTCATCAAACTTCTTCTTAAATTTTGGTAGGTTTTTAAACAACTAGGGCCACAAAGATGATGAGGGGCCTGGAGCATCTGCCCTACAAGGAGAGGCTGAGAGAGCTGGGACTGTTCAGCCTGGAGAAGAGCAGCCTGAGAGGGGATCTGATCAATGTCTATAAAGATCTGAAATGTGGGGGCCAAATGGATGGGGCCGGGCTCTTCTCGGTGGTGCCCAGTGACAGGACAAGGGGCAATGGGCACAAACTGGAACAGTGGAAGTTCCAGACAAAGTTAAGGAAAAACTTCTTTCCTGTGAGGGTGCCGGAGCCCTGGGACAGGCTGCCCAGAGAGGCTGTGGAGTCTCCATCCCTGGAGATGTTCAAACCCACCTGGACACTTTTTCCTGTGCAACCTGGTGTAGGGAGCCTGCTTTGGCAGGAGGGTTGGACTGGATGATCTCCTGAGGTCCCTTCCAACCCCCACCATTCTGTGATTCTGTGAAATATGACCTGTAGGGTTTGTTGAGAAGTGGAATGGTCTCTAGTGATCTCCTGTGGTGCTTCTGCTGAAAGAAACATGGAAAGGAAACGGAGCCCTGGTGATGTATTGTAGCTGTGCTGTGTTACTACGCTGAGGATCTGTGAAGTATCACCACAGCAAGGGCAAGTGATGCACAGGCTGGGGCTGCTGGAGGTGCAGAACTTTTCTGTCAAAACACCCGTAGTTCTTCCTTTGGCACCACCCAAATTGTAGTTGGTTCTACACGTGAACTTCTGTCTGCACAGAAGAAATAGATAACGGCTTTTCAGCTGTAATAATAATATTAAAATAAATTGCCTTTTGTAGTGCAGGTGAAGCAACCCAAAGCTTAGCAACAGTTGTCCTCTTGGAGCATGTGCACCTCTGCCCTTGAGTGTGGATGGTCTAACTGAGGGTTAGGCCATGAGGGACTGTGTGCAAAGAACAAGGGATGTGTGTCCAGAGAAGGGCAATGGAGCTGGGGAAGGGTCTGGAGCACAAGTGTGCTGAGTTCCCAGCTGAGGGAACTGGAGTTGTTGAGCCTGGAGAAAAGGAGGCTGAGGGGAGACCTTGTGGCTCTGTGCAAGTCCCTTGGAGGAGGGTGGAGAGAGGTGGGGGGGGGTCTGTTCAACCAAGGCCCAAGGGACAGGACAGGAGGAAATGGCCTCAAGTTGTGGCCAGGGCAGTTGAGATGGGATGTGAGGAAGAATTTCTTTGCTGAAAGGGTTCTGAGGCATTGGAAGGGGTTGACCAGAGCAGTGGTGGAGTCCCCATCCCTGGAGGTGTTCAAGAGACGTGTAGATGTAGCACTCAGGGATGTGGTTCAGTTGGCATGGTGGTGATGAGTTGACAGTTGGACTGGATGATCTTAGAGGTGCCTTCCCACCTTGATGATTTGACTGAAGCGAGGTTCTTCACATCTTGCCTGCTCCTGCAAGCTCTGCTATGGTGTGTGAGGACAATCTGCTGCTTTTCCTTAGGTCACTGCTTTGTGAACTAAAATAAATGTAAAGAAAACATTCAGTTTCTGTTTGGGCATCCTCCTGCTTTCAGGTAGGTGAGGAGGACTGGAGAGGGCGTCTGTGTGCTGTTTGTTTTGTAATGTCAAGCTTTTTTTTCCTGAGTTGACTCAGTACCATAACAAGCAGTGATAAAACCTTAACTTCTCCAAGGTCTGCAGATCAAATAACTCTGTGGCACTGCAGGTATCAGAAACCAAACTTTCTTGTTAAAAACAAAGGAGTGTAACGTAGCCAGGCTGAAATGTTATTTTAAAAATTAAATTCAACTACAATGTTGGTAGCAAGTTCTTGGTGTCAACACAGTAGTGTAATGAAGCTGGAAAGTTGCAGCTGAAGCTTCCAGTGCTGTCAGAAAATACCTGAGCATACCTTTTATTTCTAATTCTACTTCTTTATTTCTACTTTAAAGCAAAGCTGGGAGGAAAACCTTCTCTTCTTTATCTTGTAATACTCACTGCTGTATCGTGGGATGGAATTAAAAACAACAAAAAAAAAAACTAGAGCACAACTTGCAAATACCAAATAGAGGGATTGTTTTGTTTGGTTTTTTTTTGAAAGCTGATATTGCAGACAAATTACTACTTAAAGGCATTTTGACTTGTAAGCATATGTTGTGAGAAGAGCTATAATACCTCATCACACCTTAGACTGTGTTCCTAAGAGACTCTTCCTTCATGTCTTGCTGTAGGTTTGTGGGCTCGTTGGGTACCATCATTATCAAATGCAAAGATCTGCGCATTATCCAGTTGGATATACCTGGGATGGAGGAGTGTTTGAACATTGCTAGCTCTATTGAGGTAAGAATTCATAATGATGAATAACTCTTGTGTTCTTAGATCTTGATCAGACTTCCAACTTCACAGCTCTTTTTTCAGTTATGAAGGTTTTCATTGCTGTTCTGGAAGGCAAATGAGAATTTGTGTATTTCCTTTCAATTGTTAAAATATTGCTTGTAAGTGCTTTTTAAAAAACAAATGAAACCCCTCACATCTTTTCTTGATCAAATTTTCTTCATTCACACCACCTGGAGTACTGCGTCCAGTTCCGGGGTCACCAACATCAGAAGGACATGGACCTGTTAGAACGAGTCCAGAGGAGGCCACGAGGATGATGCGAGGGCTGGAGCAGCTCTGCTGTGAGGACAGGCTGAGAGAGTTGGGGCTGTTCAGCCTGGAGAAGAGAAGGCTCCGGGGAGACCTTCTAGTGGCCTCCCAGTACCTGAAAGGGCTCCAGGAAGGCTGGGGAGGGACTTTGGCCAAGGGCAGAAAAAGGGATGATGGCTTGAAAGTGGAAGAGGGGAGATCGAGCTGAGATATGAGGAAGAAATTGTTTGGTGTGAGGGTGGTGAGACAGTGTCCCAGGTTGCCCAGAGAAGCTGTGGCTGCTCCTCCCTGGAAGTGTTTAAGGCCAGGTTGGATGAGGCTTTGAGCAACGTGGTCTAGTGGAAGGTGTCCCTGCTGCTGGCAGGGGGGTTGGAACTGGATGAGCTTTAAGGTCCCTTCCCACCCAAACCATTCTGTGATTCTATAGATTATCTTGCTGTAGCATTTGTGAAAATGAAGCTCAGCTTCATTATGCTGCAGCATGAGGAGGCAAAACCAAATCAGACTGAGTTTCACGTGTCTCAAACAACATTAAGTGACTGAGTTTGAGCTCTGTGGTTTGTAATCAGGTCTGTGTGATGCAGAATGTGTCCCATCAGTTATACCTGTTCACTGTGCATCTTCCTCACCTTTTGGTGTGCTGTCATGTAGCGTAGCCTGCAGAAAGATGCTGGGCTTACAGATCCCCAGTTGCAGTTAAATTGTTATAATCTGCTTTTGTTTTTCATGTACATTAAACTACCCTGCAGGTAAGTCAGCATTTCAAGCTTGATGGCTGTATAATTTTGGGTGGCCTAAGTTTGCATCACCAATATTAAAGGAAAACTCTATTTGCTCTTTGTTTTCTTGACTAAAACAGCAGTTTGGATGAACTAAGTGTTTATTTCTCACCCCCACACAGGCACTTTCCACTTTGGATTCTGTCACTCTCATGTATCCCTTCTTCTACCGGCCCATGTTTGACATTGTTGAAGATGGCTGGCGCTCTTTTCTACCTGACCAAGAATTTGAGCTCCTCACTTCTGTGGTAAGTTGGATCTTTGAAGATTTGCACGGGCTCTTGGCTATACTTGTGCAAGTAGTTTTGTGAAAGTGTCTGGAGTGGAAATCCTGGATGGTAAAAACCAAAACAACATTTATTATGTGATTGGATGGAAGGTGAGTGTTGTTCAAATATTCACTCTGTAAACATCAGGCTTTTCTGTTTATGTGCTAAATATTCCTATTTAGCACCTGTGTTTTACCTTCTACAAATGGAGTTTTGAGTTACATGGGAGGACGTGAAGGTAAGAGGCACTTTTGTCCTTTGGGGATGAACCCTCTTTATTATAAGAATGAATTTAAAATTGCTAAGGACTTAGCCCTCTAGGAAGATGACAGGAGATAAAGATGCTCAATTTGAAACATGCTTCACTCTAATCCATGCTGGGGAAATACTGGGAATGTTCAGAGAGCAGGGAATTTCCAGTTGTATTCTTCCAGATGTTGATATTATTTTGGTACCTGTAGGGTAGGAATTGTTTTTGTGGTATTGCCTGTTGTATCAGTTATTCAAACTTCATTTTAGGGTGCTGAATTTGATATAATGGGAATTGGCTTGATTGCAGGAGCCCTACCTGTTTTATTAGAGTTAGCATCCCTGTGTTCCAGGTCTTTGTTTCATATTGAATACATGCACTTGCTGCATCATCTTAGGCTTCTGAGACCACATCCATTAGTACAGCATCAGAGAACATTGATTTTTCTTCTTCTTTTCTGCAACCCAGCTTGTCTGCAGCATTTATCCCTTCCTGTTTATGACTAATAACTGAATAATATTATTAGCTTCCCGAGATTCATATGATGAAATCACTAAAAAATTAAAGGAGTTCAGAGATGTTTCTGGTTTTGTATCATGATTGGAATACTCTGCCATGTCCCATCTTCATCTGCTGCCAAAACACATACAAACTGACCTGTTATAATAACTAGCACCACAGTTTTGGTTATAATTTCGACTAGGGAAGTCAAACATACAGTCAGAGTTTGGAGGCAAAACAGCAGAGGCTTTCCCAGCTCAGCAGAGGAAGCGTGCAAGCATTTCAAGGAGAATCCAAATGCCAGAAGCTGAAGTGCTGTCTGATGAGAAGGGAGGAAGTGTGAGAGCAGGATTGAAGGCAGCAGAAGGAAATCCCTTGGTGCTCAATGAAAGATTGCAGGAGGTGGTTCTGCTTCTGTTCACATTTTGCTTTCTATCTGTAGCTGAAATCCTTTTTAGATTTCAGGAATCAAATCATGAATCCATTGGTGTGATGCCTTTTTTTTTTTTCTATCAGAGGTTTAAGAGTGCTCTGATAGTTTATTTGTGGATCTCTTGGCTTTCTGAACATAAGCTCCATGGAAGGCTTACATTTCAAAACCAACTTACTTTATAGTGCTACATTTTAAGGGCAATAATTCATTTCTGTTGATTATTTCTTGTCTTTTAACCCAAAAACTTTAGATTTAACTCCTTTTTAACAAAATGGTGGCAAAAGCAATGTTCAAATGAGTCACATTTCCTTAGCAACAGATAAATATCTTGTTGACCAAATATTTCTTGTTCTGTAATTGAACTTTCCAATGTAACAGGCTGGAACAAGTAAATGGCTGATTAATTATTTTTTTTTTTTCCCCTAATAAGTCAAATGAGTGGAATTCAGAAGGTGACCTCCCTCTCCTTTAAATCATCCATCTGCATCTGTTATGCTTTACCTTCCCCAGTATGGTAACAGCTTGTCAAAACCTCCATTTCACCCCCACTGCAGCTCTAGTAATGTATGAATTTCACATTTGTCTACTACAAGAGTTGTTTTAGATACTCTGACACGTTCTATAAGGGCTAAGTCAAACTATAAAAGTTAAGATTTAAAAAAAGTTAGGTAATACATTAAAAAATAGACAGTATGTTATGGTATTATGCTATATAATAATAATTTCATAGAATCATAGAATGGTTTGGGTTGGAAGGGACCTTAAAGCTCATCCAGTTCCAACCCTCCTGCCAGCAGCAGGGACACCTTCCACTAGACCAGGTTGCTCAAAGCCTCATCCAGCCTGGCCTTCAACACTTCCAGGGAGGAGCAGCCACAGCTTCTCTGGGCAACCTGTTCCAGTGTCTGACCACCCTCACAGTGAAGAACTTCTTCCTAATATCTCATCTCAACCTCCCCTCTTTCAGCTTAAACCCATTTCCCCTTGTTCTGTCAACAAGAATGAATGTTCTGTGGGATAGCCCATATTTCACTCTTATCAGACAAGCATCAGTCTTTGCCTGCATCTGTTCTTATGCTTCTTGTCAGTGCCCAATCTGTTACTAACAGAGCTTGTTGCCTTCTACCTGTTTCTTGGGAATGGCCTCTGTCATTGCTGCTTTGCAGGATCCTTCAAGGTCCATGCTGGTTTCTAGACTTTCTTTTAAGGTCTATTAGTAGAGCTTGCTTTCTTTAACACTGTTTTGTAGAAAATGACCTCTCCTAGCAATTACAGGTTTTGGGAGGAAGAATAACTTGTTTTAGCCTTTCAATAGTGCTTGAAAATCAGTATCTCTAAGCAAGTACTAGGACAAGGAAAAGAGAAATGTAAGAGTTTAAGAAAATGCTTCTAACTATTTTTTTCTTGGAAGTCCTCCCTCCTTTCTGCCCACTCTTCCACCATTTCACAGAATCACAGAACAGTGGGGGTTGGAAGGGACCTCAGGAGATCATCCAGTCCAACCCCCCTGACAAAGCAGGTTCCCTACATTTTTTTTCACTTGCTACTTTTAACCTTAACTGGAGTTAGCTTTTTATGATTCCCTGAAGTCCAGATTTCTTGCTGGGAGAAGGGAATGTTATCTTTTCTGAGTTCCACACAGCATACTTACCTGATGATGTTTGAAGATGAGGTCCTCCTTTTCTCTTTCACTGCAGTCCTTGCTGCTTCCTGAATCTCCATCTACTCTTCCTGTTAGTAATGGCAAATTTTTTCTTCCAAACTGCAGACATAGCCCAAGCAAAAGCCAAGAAATGACTTGCACTCTTGGGTTTTTACTGTCATCTGATTCATAATGGAGTATATTTTATATTTTAGCAGTCTGAAGCTGGCATTGCAGAGGTTAACGGGATGTCTGCAGAAGTAGCTATGCTACAGAAGATAAATGGGTGCTAATTGCTGCCGTGCTCCTCCTCCTTCCCATGTCACAGTAAATTATAACTGGATGACATAACAGTATCATCTGTCTCGTGTTATAAATGGTGAGGAGAGGAGGTTATGAGCAGAGTTAAATTACCAAAGTGGGAGATAAATTGGGTCGATACTCTTCCATTCCTTTTCATACTGATGATATCAGCGACAGCCAGTCTCTCAAAAACCACACCACAGGCTTTTGATTTTGCCTTCTCTACATTCTATGTGGCCATAAGGTATTTATCAGTTCTTTTCTATATCCATGCCTATTTTTTTTCCATTGTAAACAAATTACACACCATCATATGAAATATGCTGTAATTTGACATAGACACCCCAAAAAGCTATAAAAAAAATATATCATTCTTGGTGCATTAAAAGCATAAGTTGTGACCAGCTGGCCTCCCTTATGTGCTCCAGACCTTCTTTCATCTCTGCCTATGATGAAATTGCCAGAGTCAATTTAACTTTGCATCTGGGAGAACCTCTGCTTTTTATAAAGTGTAGATGTTGCCCAAGGAAGGTTGCCCAAGGAAGTTGTGGCTGCTCCTCCCTGGAAGTGTTGAAGGCCAGGCTGGATGAGGCTTTGAGCAACTTGGTCTAGTGGAAGGTGTCCCTGCTGCTGGCAGGGGGGGATTGGAACTGGATAATCTTTAAGGTCCCTTCCAACCCAAACCATTCTGTGATTCTGTGTTCAGAGAAGCAGTTTTGAGGCGAATGAATAATGAAATAAGCTCACAACAGGGATGGTGCAAGACTGAGTGGGCTACTGAGCACAGAGAGCAATTGCTGTTCTTGATGATGATGATGAAACACACAGTGTGTGCCTTTCCCAGCATCATCTTCTCAGGCTGCCACCAAAAGGGATGATTTTACTGTCTCCTACACCACACATCCCGTGCTTTGGATCTACTGATGATGAAATAGTGCTGCGAATCAGATCAGCTTGTTCATCTGATGGAACTATTTCATTGCCAGAAAACCTTTCTAACTTGATCCTAGTTTTCCATTGGACCAGTGAGCCAGTCAGATTGGTTTGTATAACCAGGTGGCACTCAGGAGGTGTATGACAAAAGGTAGTGAGTCTCTGGAAGAGAGGAAAGAGGAAAAGAGGCCTAGTTTTGATCAGAGCTGGGTGATTAATGCATGTTAAACCAACCTTCCTGAATTGACGTGGGTTTTTTGTGTATTCTGTTACTGCATAATTTAACTGTCATGCTCTTCTCTTACTTCCAGTGATACCTGCTTTATCTTCCTGCCTTTTTGTCTTAGCTGAAGCTTTCTTTGAGCACAAACAAGCAGATTTTTTGGTGTGTCTACATGAGTCTCTGCTTGCTGCAGTGGCATAAAATTATCCAATGGTTTGGGCTGGAAGGGACCTTAAAGATCATTCAGTTCCCATCCAGTTCCAACCCCCCTGCCATCAGCAGGGACACCTTCCACTAGATATTCCAGGTTGCTCAAAGCCTCATCCAACCTGGCCTTGAACACTTCCACGAAGGGATTCCCTTAAACTTCTCTGGGCAACCTGTGCCAGTGCAGATGCTTCCCAGTCTGTACAATGCCTCCCAAAATGCCTCACAAGTGTGTTACCTAAGGTCTTGTTTGCTTCCTCACACCTGTGTCATGTCAGTGCATAGGAACAAAAAACAACCAGCCAAACAGAAAAAAACCCAACAAACCACCCCACCTTGAAAGCACTTGTCTGTCCTCTTCAAAAGGTTTTTATATTTCCTTTTAACTTCTTTGTGTCTGGAGCTTCTCTAGGCAAATTCAACTGCCATTTTGGTGCTCCTTCTAAGAATTTAATGCTGCTGTTAAAACCAAAAGATGTTGTAGAGGATTCTGGGACATTTTCCCCACCAAGACTTCTGCCAGCAAGGTTTTTTTGGCCATAAGTAATACAGAATAAGGATGCACTGACTGAAGATGCAGTGCAACCAAGCCACTGTCCTGCTATCACAGAATCACAGAATGGGGGGGGTTGGAAGGGACTTTAGGAGATAATCCAGTCAAA
>NW_010323877.1:0-23741 GCF_000700745.2 Antrostomus carolinensis | reverse complement strand
AGGTTGCACAGGAAAGTGTCCAGGTGGGTTTGAACATCTCCAGAGATGGAGACCCCACACCCTCTCTGGGCAACCTGTCCCAGGGCTCCAACCCCCTCACAGGAAAGAAGTTTTTCCTTCAGTTTGTCTGGAGCTTCCACTGTTCCAGTTTGTGCCCATTGCCCCTTGTCCTGTCACTGGGCACCACTGAGAAGAGCCCAGCCCCATCCATTTGGCCCCCACATTTCAGATCTTGATAGACATTGATCAGATCCCCTCTCAGGCTGCTCTTCTCCAGGCTGAACAGTCCCAGCTCTCTCAGCCTCTCCCTGTAAGGCAGATACTCCAGGCCCCTCATCTTCTTTGTGGCCCTAATGACTGTGAGTGAGCTCAGTTCCCTGCCAAACTTTAGGCAAGGCTCTGCTCTGTGCCCCTGGGGAAAACATACACCTCTTGGCCATTTGGTGTACCTGGATGGTGTCCTGAATGCAGGAGGCAGTGGTGTGGTACCCACCCAGAAGCAGCAATCCCTCCATGACTGCAGTTAGGTCAGTGTCAGCTGTTCCAGCCTGGACTTAGTGAGTGAGGACATCTCATCAGTGAGGCCACTGGTTGACCTTTGATTTTGTCTGAGGTGGAGCCAAGTCCTGTGTTTGACCCTGGATATCAGGTAGCTTGAGTTCTGGTGCCAAGTGCCTGCCAGTGCAGAGCGCCAAGATTCAGCACTTCTTTCACAAGGGTTTGGCTCTTGGAAGCTGACAAATTATATAGCAGGAGTTAATGATGAGACCTTTGGGCTTAGATACTGTGCTGGTTCCAGGAGGTGCTTTTGATGAAAGATCTCTAGTGCTTTGTGTAAAGCAGAACCCATAGAAAAGAACCAAGCTGGAAATGTTAAATTGTAATTTTAACTTCAAAGCAGCTTCGTTGTCTGGAGTTGGTGGGCATTCTTGCCTTTCTTGGCCACCTTTGTCTTGTGGACAGCGTTACTAACTCTGCTCTCAGCACACAAAGAGATTTGAACCTGTGTTACCTGCATCTAAATCAACCTTTTTTCCTCTAAATCTGCTCATGTAGGAATAAATTTCTGTTCTGGGGTCTCCCTGAGAGAGAGAGACATATCGTGCTCTTACTTCCTATGAGATTGAAGCTGTCTACAAATGCAGTAAGTTCTATTGTGTGGACTGCAGACAATGCTGTCTGCTGTGTCTGTGAAATAATTTAAAAGCCACCATCATCCATTTGTGACCATAGAATGGTTTGGGTTGGAAGGGACCTTAAAGATCATCCAGTTCCAACCCCCATGCCATCAGCAGGGACACCTTCCACTAGACCAGGTTGCTCAAAGCCTCATCCAACCTGGCCTTCAACACTTCCAGGGAAGGCTTCCACTTGCCCTTATTTTGTCCTGTTTGTTGAGGATGTGTATAAATCAGATGGGGGAACTGTTGTTCAGGTCCTACACCTCAAGAAACAGAGTCACCTGATAATTTCTTCCATTGCTTACAAGCTTTATCTGCAACAAGATATTATGATTGCAGGCAGCATCAAGAAGCATGGGGGGGGGAAAATAATAGGTCAACAGGCCTATAAATGGCTACTCCAAGGACTAGGTGGGGATACACCTAGTATCTGTCAAACAACGTGGTGGAAATGGAATAGATCATGGATATAGAATCATAGAGTGGTTTGGATTGGAAGGGACCTTAAAGATCATCCAGTTCCAACCCCCCTGCCATGAGCAGGGACACCTTCCACTAGACCAGGTTACTCAAAGCCTCATCCAGCCTGGCCTTCAACACTTCCAGGGAGGGGGCATCCACAACTTCCTTGGGCAACCTGTTCCAGTATCTGACCACCCTCACAGTGAAGAAATAATTCTCTGTGCTTGCTTTATCCTGAATATGGAAGTTCCTCTTCCCT
Source organism: Antrostomus carolinensis (assembly GCF_000700745.2). Classification (NCBI taxonomy): domain Eukaryota; kingdom Metazoa; phylum Chordata; class Aves; order Caprimulgiformes; family Caprimulgidae; genus Antrostomus; species Antrostomus carolinensis. The sequence goes on along the minus strand of NW_010323877.1, from coordinate 21,839 downwards.
AGTATGTCATGCTGTAACAGTTGTAATCTGTTTCCTGACCCAAAGCCTGTTATGTTCTAATCTTTTTCAGACAGACGAATGGCGTCTGAGCTGCATCAATAAGGAATTCTCTGTCTGTCCCTCCTACCCTCCGGTTGTCATTGTCCCCAAAGCCATCGATGATGAAGCTCTTCGGAAAGTTGCCATGTTTCGCCACGGCAGTCGCTTCCCAGTCCTCAGCTATTATCATAAGAAGAACGGGATGGTAAGCTGCTTTTGAGTCATGGTTGTACCTGAAGGAAGTGTGTGGTACTTAAATGAACAGATTTTCATTTGTTCATTTAATGAATCTGTTCATTTAATGAAAAAAAACCAACTTGTGCTCTAGACTTTGTACAGTTCATGAGATGTCTGCTTGTTTTATTTTCTCACTTATTAACTGATTTATTTTCTCACTTATTATTTCTCACTTATATTTATTTTCTCACTTATTAAGTGATTGATGATCCGAGGGCTGGAGCACCTCTCCTATGAAGACAGGCTGAAAGAGTTGGGGCTGTTCAGCCTGGAGAAGAGAAGGCTCCGGGGAGATCTTATAGCGGCCTCCCAGTACCTGAAGGGGCTACAAGAAAGCTGGGGAAGGACTTTTCATAAGGGCAATTAATGACAAAACAAGGGGAAATGGGTTTAAACTGAAAGAGGGGAGGTTTAGATTAGATATTAGGAAGAAGTTCTTCACTGTGAGGGTGGTCAGACACTGGAACAGGTTGGCCAGAGAAGCTGTGGCTGCTCCTCCCTGGAAGTGTTTAAGGCCAGGCTGGATGAGGCTTTGAGCAACCTGGTCTAGTGGAAGGTGTCCCTGCTGATGGCAGGGGGGTTGGAACTGGATGATCTTTAAGGTCCCTTCCAACCCAAACCATTCTGTGATTCTAAGTGTATGCAATGAAACTGGTTCTGGGTGATGGAATGAGTAATCTATGTCCTAGAAAAAACTAATCTGCTTGTTTGGGAGCGTACGTGGCATGAGCTCGCTCACAGTAGTAAGAACAAGACGAGACTTGTAAAGCCACTGCTGGCACCCTTACTTGCTTTGTCTGCCAAGAGACTTCATGCTGAAAGGATGGCAGAAACCACATTGTCCTGTCTCTGGGTGGTGGGCCGCCTCCTTCCTTACAGAGTCATGATGACAGCAAGTGTGCCCAGAGCCAGCACCACTTCTGCTGTGCAACTGTTGAACGAGCGATCAGAACAATCTGTTCCCCAAGCCTGTCAGTGTAACAGATTCCAGAAGTACCAAATTCTTGCTGTTACACAGACTTTACCACCTCTCAACAAGCCAAAATCTAGTTGAGTGGCTGATCCACTGTAATTAAAGAAATGCACTTTATGAAATTGTTGAGTAACTCTTTGTATCTCTTGCTGAGGTAACCAGTTCTGAGGGTGTTGGGATAATCCAACCTGCGGCTTGTAAACTTGATCCAGGCTTCTGAGTCAAATGCTCTAATGTGTTCTCACCTCCTGTTGCCAAGATTTGTAAGCCCTGAATTAGAGGATGTCTAGTCTGAATTCATACTTCCTTTGGAGTGTTTTGGGGTTTTTTTGTTTTAAAATCAGCCATCCACCAACTTCATAACACTCATGTCTTCTGCTTTTTCTCAGCTTGATGGAGAGCTATTGAAGGAAGATTTGTTCAATTATTTCTCTGAGTTGTGCATGTTTCGAGTGTGAGATATAATAGCATTTGGCTCAGAGTGCTTGAACTTGTGACAGTAATGCTGTCTGTCACATTGCTCTCCTGACTCCGAGTTCTCAGGCGTAGTTGGGGTTGCTGACTGGCTGCCCTCACATTTTTAGTTATCATCTGAGCTGCTGGGATGCTTTCTGAATTGAAAGGTATTTACTAAAGAGAAGTCTCAGCTTATAAATCTGTGGACCTAAGGTTTATTAGTCTAACCATTGGGTAAAACTGTACCTAAGAGGCACCTTTAACATGTGAATGACTCGAGTGTTTAAAGAAAAAAGAGTTGGGAAGAGACTTTAAAGATGATAATCCTGAAAATGTTGGTTTGTAAAGGAGCCAGCAGCTTGGAAGCCACTTCAGTGGCTCACAAAGATGATACTACAAGAATAATTAAAGGGATAAAGCCTCTAAGAAGACATCTGTAATTTAGAAAGTTGCTTGCCAAATGATTACTCAATTCAAGGACTTCTAGTTTGTTTTTTAAATAAATACAGTCCCTGCCAGGGATTGTACTTGAAAGAACTGAAGGACTCAGGACAAGGGAGAACAGCAGCTGTAGGGAGAACTAGAGAGAAGTTTCTGTGCATCAGGGAGTGCAGATCAGGACATTGCTTGTCTGTGTCCAGACATGATGGATCAAATGTGAGGCAGGTGGAAGTAGGACATACGGTGGGCTGAGAGCTGCACTTGCTGGTGTAACTCCACGGAGAAGAGCTGGAGATTCAGGAGGGCCCCACTTGAATTTTACCCCTAAACTGATAGAGGAGGCTTGTTAAGGTTGAGCTATCACACTCCCATAAGCTCATTGTTATGATGACCCAAGTTGTAATGGAAAGCAGGAGCATTCTGTGTGAATTTCAGCAGCATGTGTCTCTAGAGAGTGGTTCCCCGTGCCTGGCGTTGAGCCCCAGTGATCTAATGCATCAGTTTGGTGTCTGCATTTACAGACTCCTAAGAAACAGAATCATAGAATTGTTTTGGTTGGAAAAGACCTTTAAGATCATAGAGACCAACTGTAAACCAAACACTGCCAAGTCCAGCACAAAACCATGTCCCCAAGCACCATACCTACATATCTTTTACATACCTCCAGGGATGGGGACTCCACCACTTCCCTGCTCAGCCTCTTCCAATGCTTGACAATCCTTTTTGGTGAAGACATTTTTCCTTATGTCCAATCTAAACCTTCCTTGGTGCAACTTGAAGCTGTTTCCTCTTTTTTTTTTATTGCTTGTAACTTGGGAGAAGAGGCCAAGACCCACCTCTCTACACCCTCCTTTCAGGGAGTTGGAGAGAACCAGAAGATCTCCCCTCAGCCTCCTTTTCTCCAGGCTAAACACCCCCAGTTCTCTCAGCTGTTCCTCATAAGACTTGTGCTCCAGACCCTTCACCAGCTCCATTGCCCTTCTCTGGAGACACAAATCCTCTAGTGAAGGGGTGTCCTTTGCATAGTGAGTTTAAATCTCCATTCTTGGCTTGGAGCTCAAGAGGTTGGTGCCTTTCAATCTTAAATATGTCCTTTTCCAATGCCTAATCCATGGTTATTTGTGTCTGCAGGTCATGATGCGAAGTAGCCAGCCTCTTACAGGTACAAATGGGAGACGGTGTAAAGAAGATGAGAAGCTTATTAACGCCACACTACGGCCTGGCAAGCGTGGCTACATCATTGATACCAGGTCCTTGAACGTTGCCCAGCAGGCCAGGGCCAAAGGAGGGGGCTTTGAACAAGAAGCACACTATCCCCAGTGGAGGAGGATTCACAAATGTATTGAAAGGTGGGTGAAATCATACAGGCTCTTCTCTGTGCTTGGCTTTGTAGGGTTGCTTTGGTAGAACCATTCTGGATCCATAAAGTATTTGTTTCTGTAAGAAGGAGCTGTGTGTTCTGGCTTCTGTCAACAGTCATGTTCCTTTTTTGGCAAAATCAGGGTATGTGAGTAATAAAGGTACTTTGGCTTTGGAAAGCTGTGTTAGGTTCCTTGTTCTGAACAACCTGCTGCAGGTTTCAGACATCAGGCAATCTCCCTGTGCCATCTCTTTCTCAGACCATCTATATTTGTACTCCAGCCTTCCTGTGTTCCCCTTTGCAGTGGTGCACAGGAATGAGCGAGTCCCTTGCCAGGAAGTTTCTGGAGGTGAGGATTTGTTCTGTGGCAGTCACACTCCTCTTCTCCAGTACTTTTGCTCTGGACATCTAAGATTGTTTGGTCATTTGGAGACAAGTTACTAAGTTAAATAGATTTTTAGTCTGACCTTGTTCAACTGCTCTTAAGCTGAGTTTTGAGGAATCTTTCTACACAGGCATGCAGTAATGTTACTGGAGCTATTGGAAAGCAGTCACTCCTGTCATCACTCTCTTCAGGAGCTAATGCAAGGAATTTCCTGGCTGTTGCTTTGAAGTATTTGGTTTTCCTTCTAAAAATTGTACATGGACTTAAATTTCATGTTTGATTATTTTACAGGTGGATATAAGTATCAGATAGAGAGGGATGAATAAACTACAATATGTGAAAACTAAATATCTCATGCTAATATCTCATGCTGGCTTTGTCAGCTTTTCTGAGGTCTAATCTGCTGGTTGCATCCTCTGTTAGACCTCAGCACACGCTGGAATCAGCATTAAGTGGTGTCTGATCCATCAGTAGTTTGGTGCCCCTGGAAGGCAGAGTGTGAAACAAGATCAGAACAGCATCTGGTTTTTATCAGCTGCATGCTGAACACCAGCTTTCCAGGGCTTGAGGACATGATGCAACAAATACAGAAGTGATACAAAATGTTCTCTTCCCCCCCCATTTTTCTTACATTCTGAAGAAATTAGCCAAAATAATCTTAGTGTGGTTCTATATTGAGAAGCTGAGTGTAGTTTAGAGTTTTCTGCATTACAGTGGAGTTGTGTCCTTGTGAGGGATGGTTTTCAGATTACTCTTGCAGCTCCACAGGTTAAAACTCCCCCAAAACTTCTGGTGTAGTACAGAGAATGCAGGTGCACCACTTGAAGCTTGGCTGACACTTGCTAATGTCCATGCCAGGTTGCATCTCGCTTGTATTTGGTAATGAGAATGAAACTACTGAAACACATTTGACACGGAGAGTGTGGCTGGACACACACAGAGTTCAGGTGAGATAAGGAATCATAGAATCACAGAATGGTTTGGGTTGGAAGGGACCTTAAAGCTCATCCAGTTCCAACCCCCCTGCCATCAGCAGGGACACCTTCCACTAGACCAGGTTGCTCAAAGCCTCATCCAGCCTGGCCTTGAACACTTCCAGGGAGGAGCAGCCACAACTTCCTTGGGCAACCTGTTAAAGAAGCCTGGAAGAGGCTGTACAGTTGTCATGCCTTTTATAGCAATTTCTTTTGAAAGACAGGAGACTATTTATGTCCAAAGAGTGATATTCTACTGACAGTTAGCCATGATTTGGCATTACCAGTGAAAGCAGGTTGCTGAATGAGGAGATGCGACTTCTCCAGGGTCAGACTTTTTGAAATAACTGCATATAAATGGTGCTTTATTTTTGAAATCAGTGTATTTCTGTGTAAGTGTCTTGTCCTGGTTGCTGTGTCACTGCTTATGTTTTCAGTAATATTTTCTTTTTCCCAAAGGTTTAATATTCTGCAGGAAAGTCTCATCAAACTTGTGGAAGCTTGTAATGACCAGTCGCACAATATGGACCGCTGGCTCAGTAAACTGGAAGCTTCCAACTGGCTGACTCACATCAAGGAGATACTCACTGCAGCTTGTCTAGCTGCTCAGTGTATCGATAGGTAAATCTTTCTCAGAAAGTTATTGTAGAATCCCAGAGTGGTTTGGGTTGGAAGGGACCTTAGAGATCATCCAGTTCCAACCCCCCTGCCAGCAACAGGGACACCTTCCACTAGACCACGTTGCTCAAAGCCTCATCCAACCTGGCCTTCAACACTTCCAGGGAGGAGCATCCACAGCTTCTCTGGGCAACCTGGGCCAGTGTCTCACCACCCTCACACCAAACAGTTTCTTCCTCACATCTCATTTCCCTCTCCCCTCTTCCAGCTTCAAACCATCACCCCTTGTTCTGTCACTCCCTGCCCTTGGCCAAATTCACTCCTCACCTTTCCTGTAGCCCCTTCAGGTACTGGGAGGCCCTTAGAAGGTCTCCCCGGAGCTTTCTCTTCTCCAGGCTGAACAGCCCCAACTCTCTCAGCCTGTCCTCACAGCAGAGCTGCTCCAGCCCTTGCATCATCCTCATGGCCTCCTCTGGACTCGCTCCAGTAGGTCCATGTCCTTCTGTTGTGAGTTTTTCATTCACTGGTTACAGATTTCTTGTTAAATGCCGCTGTTTCCACTTTAAGTATCAGTAACTGGCCACTGAAATGGCTTGCTGGTACCCATGCAAGATACTGTTTCATCATGGTTAAGGAATGTTCCTTCAGTAAATCATGTTTACATTTTTAGAAGTACAAGCCTGAAGGAGGAAATCTTGTCTAAGAATAGGTATTAGATCATGTAGTTAAGGTATATTCCTACATCTGATGCAAGCAATCTAATTTAATTAGTTTTATTGAAGATTTAGGTTAGAATGTGCCCATCTGAAATGGTGTTTGGTAGCCTAGTAAAGTGAGGACACAGAGGGGTTTGGTTTTTAAAAAAGAGGGGTTTTTTCAGCTGAAAGTTTCCAGTACCTCACTTCTAGACATTAAAACAATGGCATTTCCTTGTTTTCCCCAGGAATTGGTCCAGTGATTTTTTTTTCCTCTTGAATTTTTTATGCCCAAAGTCCTATCTAAGCAATCCTGTTCATCCCTTATAAGTGCTTGTGACCTCTTTTAACCTGACATTTCTTTAATAAATACTGCTGACTTAGCTAACTTGGCTTCAGACCTCAGGCTGGGGAGCAAACATTAGCTATCAGGTGCCAGGGTTTGTGAGACCAAATGCTGGGGTTGAAATGTGATTTCTTAGTGGCTTTGAGAGAGGAAAGCTCTTCTCAAAGCTCAGGGCAAACCTAACTTTTCATAGCAGCTAGGGAATGTGTTCTACAGATAAACAAGGAGGCTGAAATGCAGTCTCATTGGTAACAAACAGCATTACTGCATTAAAAAATGAGATGCTGTGCTTTTTAAAAGCACTGACAGTGCTTGTTTAGTTATTGACTGTGATAGAAAATTGCTCTTGATCGATAGTTTTATCTACAATTCTTTCCCACGTGTGTATAATGAGAAAGATCAGTGATGAAACTCTTCTGGCTTGTTAGGACAGTGGACAATTTCATCATTTTTAACCTCAGCTTTGCTTTTTCTGTTTACCTGAAACTGTGGCAGGCCAGCTTAGCATTGGTCCTTGGCCCACCTCATCCTGAGCCTGGAGATTGTAGCTGAGCTGACAAGGGTGGGTCAGTTATATTGGCTGCAGGGGGGGAATGGCTGGGACAGATCTTGCAGCATCTTCAAGATCTTAAGGCCAGGAAGATGGAAGGTGAAAATAGCATTATGAGAGAAGGAGAGGAAGATTATCTATATGGTAGAGGCACTGGGTTTGTTTTAGACATAAGATTATAGGCAAAGATGCTGCAGTGTTTAAAGTATAGATTTTTATGCTTTTTGCTTCAAAAAATAAGCCATGTCTGCAGGGTTTCATGTTTTTGTAGATTGATCTTTCTCACCCACACTTTGCTGCTTACCTCACAGAATCACAGAATGTCAGGGATTGGAAGGGACCTCAAAAGATCATCCAGTCCAATCCCCCTGCCAGAGCAGGAACCTAAATGAGATCACACAGGAAGGTGTCCAGGTGGGTCTTGAATGTCTCCAGAGAAGGAGACTCCACACCCTCCCTGGGCAGCCTGTCCCAGGGCTCTGTCACCCTCACTGTAAAGAAGTTTCTTCTCAAGTTTAAGCAGAACCTCCTGTGTTCCAGCTCACACCCATTGCTCCTTGTCCTACCATTGGGCATCACTGAGAAGAGCCTGGCTCCATCCTCATGACATTACCTCTGCGCAGAAACAGACACAACCTGCAGTTCATTTCCTTTCTGGGTGTAAGAATGTTGGCACAAGTGAGACGTTGGGTCAAGGTTTGGGAAGGAATGTCATTTCATACCATCTGGGCCTTCCTTCAGGAGCACGTGGATGAGATTCTGATATTGTATCCAGACATAGCCTAGGATGAAGGAAGAGGGGAGGGAACCAGCTGTCCTGGGCAGCGTGGGGAGTGACAGCACGTGGGCCCCTAGCAATGTGCAAAATCTTCCTGTCCCAAACTCTCCGTGCTGCCTCTGCTCCTCACTCACATTGTTCTGCTGATTCACTTGTGCTGGCTCGTGGTTGAGAAGCCTTTGTGCTTGGCTCTTTGACAAGCTTCCTTGCTCAGCACAGTAACTCTGCTGCCTTTCTGGAGGCCAAGCTCTACCTTCTCTTTCTGTCTTTCTCCTGAACTGGCATATTGTCTTACTTTGCTTGCAGTAAATCCTAATTGAGGTCCAAATGCAATTAAGCCCAGGTTTGAGCAAGAACCTCATAGTATTGTTTTGCAGAGCATCTGGAGGGATGGTGTGTCTTCATTGCAGTGCTTATGGAAATATTCCAGAGTATTTAGCAAAACAATAAGTGACACAAATAAATTCTGAGGTGCATTTCCATGCTATAACTCAGAGGAGTACTAGTTCAGCATCACAAAAGAGATTTTGCTGCACATCTTTGGTCAGCGTGGCAAAGGTTCTGGATTTCTAGAATGCTTAGCAAGAATCTAAGCCTTAAATGATGTAGAACTCTAGATAGTGTTGGTGAGGATCCAGGTGGAGAAGGTGATGTGCTTCCATGCAGGGTGGGGAATAAGCTTATGGGTGGGAGGAAGGGGTAAAGAGCCAGAAAAACCTCAAGGTAGCAACACTGGTGTCCATGGGACACATTGGCATTCGTTGGGATGCATGTGTCCTTGGGATGTGTTCTGCTCATTCACACTCTTAATCCTTTCCACCTTTTTCATTCACAGGGAAGGTGCATCAGTGTTAGTCCATGGGACTGAAGGAACGGATTCCACACTCCAGGTAACTTCTCTGGCACAGATTATCTTGGATCCAAGGTGCAGGACCATACGTGGCTTTGAATCTCTTGTTGTGAGGGAGTGGCTACAGGTAAGAAATACCTATGGACAAAATGCCAATCTGTTCCAGTGACAGTACTATTGAGAAATAGCCTGAGAGGCAGCAGACAGGTTGGGCCTTGTTGCAGCCTTGCTTAGTGTGAATGGCCTTTTGTCCTAAAAGCAACATCATTAACTGAGTCATTTGTACCCCTGGCACTCATGTGGCCTCTTCCTCTCACGATAGCTTTTTGGTTTTGGGGAACTGCCTGTTTTGTGTGTTCAGGGTGAACATCTCGTTAGAGAACACTGTTCAGACTAGAATCATAGAATGGTTTGGGTTGGAAGGGACCTTAAAGATCATCCAGTTCCAACCCCCCTGCCATCAGCAGGGACACCTTCCACTAGACCACGTTGCTCAAAGCCTCATCCAGCCTGGCCTTCAACACTTCCAGGGAGGGGGCATCCACCACTTCCTTGGGCAACCTGTTCCAGTTTCTGACCACCCTCACAGTGAAGAACTTCTTCCTAATATCTAATCTAAACCTCCCCTCTTTCAGTTTAAACACATTTCCCCTTGTTCTGTCACTCCCTGCCCTTGTCCAAAGTCCCTCCCCAGCCTTCCTGGAACCCCTTCAGGTACTGGGAGGCCGCTAGAAGATCTCCCCGGAGCCTTCTCTTCTCCAGGCTGAACAGCCCCAACTCTCTCAACCTGTCCTCATAGGAGATGCTGAAAACAAACTAAACAACAAAACCTTAAGTTCTACTCTTTGTACTCTTGCAACTATAATATCCTCAGCCTGGATCTTCAGTGCACTGACACCAGTTTGTTCTTGGTAAAAATCTCCGATCAAATACGGGGCTGTTTGATAAAAGGCAGCAAAGTTGGTCATGGTTACTAGCAATTTGTTACTGAATGCTTAACAAAGTCAGTCATAGAAAAAATAATAATAGCATAGTTGCATGAAGAGAACTTAGCTCTGAAGTCTTTTTGCTACATGTACTCACATCCCATTCCTCTGTGTGTGATGTTCTCTCTCTCTCTCTCTGATTCTTACGTGTAGGCTGGTCACCCTTTTCAGCAGCGCTGTGCCCAATCAGCCTATTCAAACAGCAAGCAGAAATGGGAGGCCCCAGTTTTTCTCCTCTTTTTGGACTGTGTGTGGCAAATCCTTCGTCAGTTCCCTTGCTCTTTTGAATTCAATGAACAGTTCCTCATTATGCTCTTTGAACATGCTTACGCTTCACAGTTTGGGACTTTCCTGGGAAACAACGAAAATGAAAGGTGGGTGAGGATGTTTGCTTCAAACCCTTTAAATATTGGGCTGTATCTGACCAAAAAACCTCAAACTCTTGGTTTGAAGAAGGGTGAGGGTGCTTATGTGGTTTCCCCTAGCACAGATGGGTTGCAGTTATGTGGTCTGCTGCAATGTTAGGGAGCTTGTCACTCTTACAAGTGGGACATTGTGACTGAAGCAATCTGTGGCTTGGTCAGGGAGTAGAATTACAGAATGACAGACCCACAGAGTGGTGGGGGTTGGAAGGGACCTCAGGAGATCATCCAGTCCAACCCTCCTGACAAAGCAGGTATCCAGATCAGGTTGCACAGGAAAGCGTCCAGGTGGGTTTGGAACATCTCCAGAGATGGAGACTCCACACCCTCTCTGGGCAGCCTGTCCCAGGGCTCTGGCACCCTCACAGTAAAGTTGTTTTTCCTTATGTTTGTCTGGAACTTCCACTGTTCCAGTTTGTGCCCATTGCCCCTTGTCCTGTCACTGGGCACCACCGAGAAGAGCCCAGCCCCATCCATTTGGCCCCCACATTTCAGATGTTTATAGACCTTGATAAGATCCCCTCTCAGTCTTCTTTTCTCCAGGCTGAATAGTCCCAGCTCTCAGCTTCTCCAAGTCCAAGCTAATACCTTGGACTGTCTTTTCTATTTCCCTGTGTGGCCTTGAAAATTCTCCACCCATCACCAGTTTATATAGTCTCTTAGGGAGAAACTCTTTCCATAAAAGAATAAACAGCTAGAGTAAGACAGTGATGCGAGTCATACATGTGGGAAGCAAACTTGTCCATGCTTGGAGGAGAAGGTCAAGGCAGTCAGAGGCCAAAGCTGGAATGTCTGGTTCTTAACCATGTCAGTGAGGAACATGGCTCTGTAGCCTGGTGGTCCTGACATCCCCAGGAAAGGAAAGCTTTGGTTTTTGCATCATCCATTAACTGCTGAAAGTGGAAACCATGGAAGATGTTCTGTCAGAAGGATCTGCCTCACAGTTACATGTTGGCAAAAGCTTTACATGTTTGGCTCTGAACATCACGATTAGATTTGAGGTCTTTTTGGCTATGCAGTGGTATAACTTTAACAGAAGGACAAAAAATCCTTCCAGTTGTAACCTGTGATGTGAAGAAGTGTGATTGGCAGTCTGCAGTGGCTGAAGTTCTGAACTCTCAGGTGGATGCTCGTGCATCTTTGAAAGGAAGCAGCTGGGACTGTGTTCTGCTGGAGTCTACCTTGGCAGGTAATGATAGGCCTGTGCTGAGCTTGCTTACAAGCTTGTGGTGTTGAAGGTACTTGAGCAGACCAGCACCCAGCTTCTCAATCTTAGCCTGGGTTAGATGCTGTGCTGTACCAGTGGGGCAACTCTAGGCATGCCCTGAGTAGGTCTGCTAGGAGTAGTAAACAGGGTGGAGCCTGGGAGGATGGGAGCCTCCCATCACAGATGGCAGCTGCCAGAGAAGTTTAGATTCCTGTTTTGAATTTGGCAGTTCAGTTCCCAGGACTCCTGACTCCAGTAAGACCAGGTCTGATGGTCTCTTGCTTAACTGAAGACCCCTGAATGAGTAAAAAGGGAAAACAACGCTGACATTACAGATATGGAAAGCAATTTAAAACTTCTTCTCTGCCCTTTAAGTAATCTTAGCTTAGAAGAGATTCATCTGTCTTCAGCAGGGCTGCTGAGCTGGTCATCTGCAAAACCAAGTTAGACTTGAAACCAATAAGATGAAATTTGAAAGAGTATTGACTGTTACGTGTAGTAACCTGCTTGTCACATCTGAACATGTCACCCTGTGAGCACAGAAAATGTTTGAAGTCTGATGTTAAGCTTGTGCTGTCTGAAGCGTTCACAGGGATGGTGAATCTCCTGCCTGAGTGGTGGTTCAATTTGGCAGTGCAAGCAGAATGAGATTTGCTAGAATCTAAGGAATTAGAGACCCCTGTGTAACTCCTGGAGGTGGGTTTGACCCAGGAAGACAGCACTGATTTCTCTCTGTGCTCTGATGCTTCCTGCCACCAGAGGGACCTAATCAGACGTGCCCATTGTCCAATTCCAGCAGTAATGTGGCTTTGATGTACTATGAGAATTGCACGATGATCCTTCCTTGATGCAGACCTACCAGCTCTGTCTTATCACAGGAATTCAATCCCTTTCAAAACCTGGCAGTCAAGCCATTTTGGAGAGATCACAGAATCATAGAATGGTTTGGGTTGGAAGGGACCTTAAAGCTCATCCAGTTCCAACCCCCCTGCCAGCAGCAGGGACACCTTCCACTAGACCACGTTGCTCAAAGCCTCATCCAACCTGGCCTGGAACACTTCCAAGGAGGAGCATCCACAGTTTCTCTGGGCAACCTGGGCCAGTGTCTCACCACCCTCACACCAAAGAATTTCTTCCTCACATCTCATCTCAATCTCCCCTCTTCCAGTTTAAAGCCATCACCCCTTGTTCTGTCACTAACTGCCCTTATGAAAAGTCCCTCCCCAGCTTCCTTGTGGGCCCCATTAGATGACTAATTCTTCATCTGGACAGAAGGCAGGTAGCTTCCACCCAACTTACAAGTGTTATTTCCCCATCTTTTCTTTGAAACTAATTGTTGAGTAAATCACTTCAGGTTTACACCCTGTGCCATGTTGGTGAGAGGTATTGAAGGGATTAGTCTGAACTGCCTGGGTTAGTAGCACACGGGAAAGCTTGGAGCATTCTAGTCTGTGGGATCCTAACAAAACGAGTCTTTACAGTATAAAAGTGAAAGCTTAACTCCTTCCTGTGGATTTGTTAGGTCTAAACTGAAACTGCCACAAAAGACTATGTCCCTGTGGTCCTGGGTGAACAGGTCTGAAGAGCTGAGCAAATTCCAAAATCCTCTTTTTGAGGCCAACAGCCTTGTCATCTGGCCCTCCGTTGCCCCGCAGAGCCTGCAGCTCTGGGAAGGTAAGCCAGGCTTGCTTCTTCTCTTACAGGCAACCTATATTTTGTGGATAATTGTAAAACTTCTTAAGTGTTCACTCCTGTTGTGTCTGCTCTGTGCTTAGTCTGTCTCAGGTGCTGATGATCTCACTCCCTTTGAAATCTGTTCCAAAATATTTTTGGCATGTACCATCCCCAGAGGTGTAATGTTTTCTCCTTCTAAGGTTTGGTGACATGTTACTCTTTGCCAGGGAGCCTTCCTAGTACCATTTAACTTCTTAGCACGGTATTTCTGCAGTAATCCAGCTTAATTTATAGGTGTTGTGTAAACCTAAGGGTTTTATTTTGTATCAACCAAGACTTCCCTCTCTCCATTACCAACTGTGTCAGCCAGGATAATCTATTTGCTGTAGGTTCCCTGCTACAGAAACTTTCTCCATCCCATGTACGCTGATGAGTTAATTAGTGAAGCAAGCATGACAGGGTGGAGGCTGAATATGGATTGGTCTGATCAGTGTATGAGGGGAAAAAAAGGATTGAAACACTTCATTTTTTTTTTATTTTTTTTTTTTATAACCTTGTTTAATAGAATGGTGAACTTGAAGAGGAGGGTAACTGCCTCTAAATGATATTTAGAGGGGAAGGAGGGGAAGAAATGTGTAAACTGTATGCACATTACTTGAGAGCTGATGGAATATGAATAACGTTTCCTCCTCGTAACAAGAAACTCTTCTGACTTGTGCCATCTCTGGTCTTTCAGGTGTCTTTCTTCGATGGAACAGGCCTTCCAAGTTCCTAGATGAAGCCCAGGAAGAAATGATCAACATTATAAAATACAACAAGGAACTTCAGGCCAAGGTTAATGCCTTGAGGAGGCAGCTAGCAGAGATGGAAACAAATGATAGGATGCAGGAGAACCTGTGAGCTGGCAGGGCTTTGCCTCAGGTCTTTCCTTTCCAGTCCCCTTTATGTTAAAAGACTAAACATGGGAAGTGCATGTATTGCAGAGCCCTCTGGGTGCAGCTGACCCTCAGTCCTCCTGCTGCTGAAACCTTCACTTTACACTATGTACCTCCCTGCTTTTTGGGAGGGATTTCTGTTTTGTTTACAGAAGACATACACAACTGGGCATAGTGACTTCTCTTGGCAGCTTTTCCGTCTCAAAATTGTGTACAGTGTCAGCAGAAGCTGGAACTCTTCCCTCCACCCAACTCTGTGGATGATTAGGATGGGCCAAGAGACAGGATGTTTGACATTTTTTGGGGGGGGACTTTTTCCTGATTTTGTTGAACTCTGTAAATGCTCAGCAGGATCAAAATATGAAGTTATGTATAGACAGGTAAAGGCATTTTGTCTGAAAGCACCTTTTCTCTCCAAGAGTGAGTAAGGCAGCTTAGGTGGTTTCCTAGAAAAAAAGAATAGAAAATGGCATAATCTAACTTTAGATTCTGCCAGTTTATATGATACTCTCAGTAGCCTTCACATCTAACACTTGTTTGTTGGGGGTTTTTTTTGTGTGTTAAGCATTGGCTTGGGAGCAGTAAGTTTTGAATACCAAACCAGAGCTAGAAATTTCAGTGCAATACAGAACTGAAGTAGAGATGCTGCTGCTAAATGTTTAAGCCATGGCCTTCAGGTGGAATTATCCATCGTGGACAAATATGTCCTAAGGAATAAATGTATTTATTCTACCTGGAAAACAAAAAGGTTTAAGTAGTTGGCAGAGGTGTTCACTTGCAAAACAGTGGCTCAGAGCTGTCCTTTTAACTAGAGCCAAGCTGCCTACTTGAAATTTCAGGCTGCCCTGCCTGGTTTTGTACGTTTGAACAGGTTCACAGCATTGCTAGAGTGCAAGAGCAGTGCTTAATCTACAGCTCAACAAAACACTTTTGCTCTGCCTGGTGTGCTTTTTCCTCTTATGCTCTTACTAAATGTCTTGTGAAACATCAAAAGCAGAAGTTGGGAGTTAAGGTGATCTAACATATCAAGTAGCTGCTGCAGATTAAGAGGCCATCACACTACAAAAATGCTAATAGTTTAGATTGTAGCTGCTCAAACTGCTTAAAGACTTTAGGGATAAGCTTTTTTTCCAAGTAACTTTGTAATTTGTAGCTGTTCTTTGTGTTTCTGTGGCTGCAATCTGCTCTTTTTATGAAATCAGTTTTTCTTAGAGATTTTTTTTTCCCCTTCCTTTAAAAAGACAGATAAAAGTGGATCTGAAATATTAACTCACCTAGACACTTGTTCAGCTTGATTCCTTTGGTAGCTGTACATGACTGAGAAGACTTGAATTAATAACAGAGCATGTGGCTGGGATTATCTTAAAAGGTGCTTGCTGTTAGCCTGGTTTTTACTGAAATGAATGGAGCTGCGTTAGGTCAGCACTGATCTCTGGAAAGTGTTGAGCTTCTGTGACAATTTATGCTGCTTTGGAGTGAAGCTGCCTTTATTTAAAAGCCACTTCATATAAAGATGGGTAGATATATGTGACATTGGAGGATCTTGAGTTGAAGTAGAAGTATCTGGAAAGTAATCTGTGAAAATCATGTAACCACTAAATATATTCTTAAAAAAAGTTCTATAACCAAGGAAACTATATAAAATTATGTGATAGTGATTAAGTGCTACCTTAATACCTTTTGCTTAAGTCCTTATTTCCTTAATGATTTTCTTCTTGGGTAACTTAAACTTAGTCCTAAAGTCATCTGGCTTAAAAAAAAAATTAAAAGATCCCTTTTAAACAGTTATTCACTTAATGCAGAAGAAGAATTCCCCCCCAAACAACCCCCCCACACACACACACACACACTTGAAATACCAATTCCTTTTTAGGTTTGGAGAGCCACAGTCTTGTTCACTAAATCAAGCCTGACATAGGGAATGCTGCTCAGGGTGGCTGGTGATCTGTACTACGTAACAGGGGAGGCACAAGTTCCTCTCACCTCCAAACACTGGCTTCTGGAGCAAATGTAAGCCCTTAAGATTATTACTCACCCTTTAAAATGATGTCTGTGGGATCTGCACCCACCTAGATGTTGTATCCCTGTCCAATTCAGAATTTCTACTGTTCCTGTACATCTAAAATACATTATCACTTACCAGATGGGAAGGAGTCAAAGGCACTATTTTCCCCCCATAATAGGCTATACATAAAACACACTTAAAGGTTATGTAATTTCCTAACATAGTAATTATATATTGAGCTAAATAATAGAAGCAAAGAGGTTTGTTTGTTGGGTTGTTTTTGTTAAATCTAATTGCCTGGCTGCTCTGGAGTCTCATGCAAACTGCAGGCATCTGAGGAAATGGGGTAACTGTCTGAAAAAGCTAACAAAAGGCAGAAAATTCTCTCTGAGCTGGCATTTCATCCTCCACTTGTGTTTCAGGACTGAATCCACACCCAAGTGCTGTGAGCTTGCCTTGGCTTAGTGGGAATGTGGATCCTTATGTGAAAATGCCACCGTTTCTGGGCAGCCCCAGCAGGTTTTTCCCCAATTCCTCTGCCATGCATCACCTTGTATTCACTGCAAACAGCAGGAGCTGGAGGTTTAAGTTAACCTGCAAATAATCACCTCCATGGGACGTTACCTGGAGCAGTCCTGGTTGAGTTGAGAGAAGATGTGTGGACCCTTGGAGGTCGTCCTGGGAGAAAACAGTTCACAGACCTCTTGTGTCAGGCTACTTGCACATTCTCTTTTAACCTTTAAATTCCCAGTGCTTCCCAGGCACCAGTCTGGTGAATAGTGGTGATACACACCAGAGCACTCTAGTTCTTTGTGTACCTGCATGTCCACTGTATTTATTCACATATTTAATATCGGTGATCAGCTTGCTTCCTCTTAGAGGGGGGTATCTGCTGGATTCTGCCCCGTGAAGTCACTTGACACCCTTTTTTGCAGGTTCCCTGCATCTCCTTGAGCTGTAAGCACTGTGGCAGTGCCCAGCTCTGGCTCTTCAATCCAACACTGCCTTACACTTTTCCTGACACCCCTGCTTTCTGCTCTTTTGCACATAGCTATTTGTGTAATAAGCTGGATACTGAGGGCCCCCTCCCCTCCCTTCCTCCTTCTTCCCCAAACTCTGGGGTCAATCAATGTGGACACTCTGCCATTTACCAAAAAAAAAAAAAAAAGGGGAAAAAAAAAAAAAAAAAAAGGGAAAAGGAACTAACTTGCACAGTTTTCATAAGGGAATATGTACTTTCAATATTTTGATTGTATGGATTTAACTCTTGAATGTGGCGACCAGTTGAAGTGCACTATTGTCCATGTTGCATAATGGTATAATTTAAATTGCACTGTAACAGCGTATTGGCGTCTGATGCCTGCTTTGCTAAAGCCTTGGAAAGTGCTGTCGTGTACAGGTTCCTGTATGAGGGGGGGGAAAAAGTCTATTACTAGCACTCTTTTTGGGGTTTTTTTTTTTTTTTTGTGTAACTGTGATATTAAATAGCACTGTGTGATGTGTGCTATGTATCTGTTAACTCAAATTTAAGTGACGAGTGCACTTCTGTCCAAACATCTGGAATTGCTAATTGGACTTGGCTTTTTCATCAATCCTCATTTTTATTTTTATTTCATTTTATTTTATTTTATTTTTTTTAATGAAATAAATAACAGGGCTGGGAGTTGTGTGCTGTTTGTTAGATGTCTACTGTACGTGTACAGAATCCCAGCTGCTGTGGTGTTGAATATCTTGCAGAAAGAAGTGACAAATTTGAGGAAGAAAAAAAAAATCATGGTTCAAATTGTTTAACCATTTGAGGGGAGGAAAAACAGATACAAAGTGGCTGTAAACTTTGCTGTAGATACGTTGAGAACATAGTAGAGATGTCTGTTCAAATTAAAACCTTGAAGACTCTAAAAACTTCTTTAATTACGGTGCTGAATCTTCTTTATTAGTATTGCCTTCACTTTCCGTTGGGGGGGATGTGTGTGTGCATTGACTTGCCTGAAAGTTTGGTTCTTTTTCAGCTCGTGCTGGTTCTTAAGCTCTTGTCTGAAATTCTACTTTCATTTCAGCTCATGTGTGTTTTCTCCTACAGCTGAACACAGACTGTGGTGGTAGAGGAGCGGTTTGGTCTGCAGGGCTGCATGGAAAGGAGAAGGTTGAGCCTCTGAGTCCGTGCGTGGTTTGCAGAGCTCTGCTCCCCTTATTTTGGTCCTTTGACACCAGCTCTGCCCATGATGAATAAACAATTCATTTGGTGAAGATTTTATGCTTGCACTGAACTCTCTAAAGGAAGGCAGGCAGATGTTTTCAATGGGAGGGTGGTAAGGACTGAAGCAAAACCTTGTGAGACGTCCATCAGTAGAGCTGGGGTCACGGCTATAGAAAATATTTCATAGAATGGTTTGGGTTGGAAGGGACCTTAAAGATCATCCAGTTCCAACCCCCCTGCCATCAGCAGGGACATCTTCCACTAGATCAGGTTGCTCAAAGCCTCATCCAACCTGGCCTTCAGCACTTCCAGGGAGGACCAGCCACAGCTTCTCTGGCCAACCTGGACCAGTGTCACACTTCTGGGTGAAAAATTTCCTCCTAAATGCATAGGAACACCTGATGGGAGGGAGTGGAGAAGACAAGAGGCAGATTCTGCTTGGTGCCTGGTCGGTGACTCACTTGAACTCTAGCCTGGCTCTCCAAGCCTCTCTTCCTAAGTCTCCTTTTCTTAAGTCATCAGGCACTGGATCTGTCCCATCTTGCTTCTTTCCAACCTGTTCTCCAACTTTGAGAAGGTTTTGCAGGGTAGGGAAAAGGAAGGAGATGAAGTTCCTACAAGCTTCATGAGAAACATCAGCATGGCTGGGAAATCAGTTAACCCCTGCAGATGGGATGTCCATGAGCTCACCTCATTAAATATTGAGTTCCTCTGGCTGATGGTGACTCTGCAGCATCCAAATCATAGAATCCTAGAGTGGTGTGGGTTGGAAGGGACTTTAAAGCTCATCCAGTTCCAACCCCCCTGCCATCAGCAGGGACACCTTCCACTAGACCAGGTTGCTAGTCCCAATATCTCAGACATGCTGTGGCACCAACAGATCCTGAGGAAGCTAAAACTCAGCAGATTGAGGGCAGTGGCATTTCTTTTTAGAAAACCCAAATGTTTTTGTTTAGTCCTATTGTTGGTTTCTCTTCCATGCTGCCAGTTTTTTCCCCCCAAGCAGTGAAAGAAAACAATAAGGAGGAACAACTATTGTGCCTTAAATGTAACTCAAGGATGCTGGAGTGTGTTGGGTTGCTCACAGTTTCTCCTGCTGTGTAAATATCAAGAGAAGCCTGTGGTATTTGTCTTTCAGAGCTGGAGATGATGATCCTTTGATGTTCTGTTGCAAGAGTGTTGCTGGTGGCTTTAGATGGCTTTATCTGATGCTGCAGGTGACGCTAATGGAGGGTTTACTCTTAAAGCTCAAAATCTTCTCCCTCTGTATCTTAAAGTACTGGCAGACAACTTGGCCACTACACAGAAGAGGAGAAAACCTGTTTCTGATATAAATATTGGAGGTTTTGGTTGCTACTCTTGTGAGCAAAACTTTTGCTTGGGATAAAATAATCAATATAATAATAATAATAATAATAAATAATATAATAATAAAAAAACCCAAAAAGACACAAAGTGGCTGTTGGTTTTCTAGGGGAATTCACTAAATTCAGTGTTTGCTGCTGCTGCTGCTTTTTAGGGAAAATGTGCTTGTTTACACAAAATGAGTTAAAACTCTTTTTTTCTTTGTACCACTATTTATGTTTTAGCCAGTTTTAACCATCGTGGGTCGTGGCTGGGCAGGGAAGTTGTTCTGCTGTAAATCCTGAAGGTTTCAACGCTGCTGTGTGGTATGTGGGAAGGCTGTAGCTCTGCAAATGAAAGATGCTGTAAGAACAAAATATCAATTAAATGGACTCTTTGATTTAACTGTGGAAAAAGGTTAAGTCAAAGAGTCCAAAGGTTGGCCAGAGAAGCTGTGGTTGCTCCTCCCTGGAAGTGTTGAAGGCCAGGTTGGATGAGGCTTTGAGCAACGTGGTCTAGTGGAAGGTGTCCCTGCTGATGGCAGGGGAGTTGGAACTGGATGAGCTTTAAGGTCCCTTCCAACCCAAACCAGTCTGTTATTCTATGACTCTATGAAAATGCCTGTTGTATCCATCTTAAAGACACTGGATGTATTTACTAAACTCAGGTTTCTTACAGTTTGTACCATTAGGTTGTAACAGTTTACAGGAATTTATTTAATATAGAAGATCCTTTTGATTCATAACTCTATGATAGTGCCAGCAGCCATATTCCCTTTGAACTATAGGATGAAAAATATAGGGCACACCGTGTGTTTCTTCAGGGGGCTGATTGCTGCACCCGAATGCTGTGTAATTTTAAGTACTTAATCTATTGAGTAGCTACAAGCTGCTTCGTTACTTGAAGTGTAAAGCAAAAGCTGATGTACTGGATCATTCACGCTTTAGTGGTGAACTTGTCAATGCTAGGATAAAGGTTGGACTAGATGATCGTAGTGGTCTTTTCCAAGCAAACTGTTCTGTGCTGATTTAAAAGGAGGCATAATTACAGTCCCTAGTCTTAGAGCTTGCCAGAGGCTGTCTCCACAGCCGCCTTCAGCTCCAGGAGTTTCCAGCATCTACTTTGTCAGACAGCGCTTCATACACTTGAGTGGCTGAGGGAACTGGGGGTGTTGAGCCTGGAGAAAAGGAGGCTGAGGGGAGACCTTCTGGCTCTGTGCAAGTCCCTTGGAGGAGGGTGGAGAGAGGTGGGGGTGGGTCTGTTCAACCAAGGACCAAGGGACAGGACAAGAGGAAATGGCCTCCAGTTGTGGCCAGGGCAGTTGAGATGGGATGTGAGGAAGAATTTCTTTGCTGAAAGGGTTCTGAGGCATTGGAAGGGGTTGCCCAGGGCAGTGGTGGAGTCCCCATCCCTGGAGGGACTGAAGAGTCGTGTAGACCGTGCTGAGGGACATGGGTTAGTCATAGGGGACTTGTCAGTGTTCGGTTCATGATTGGACTTGATGATCTTAAAGGTCTTTTCCAATTGAGGCAATTCTGTAAGATGCCTTTTTTTGAAGTTATTCTGATAGTCTGAGCTTGGCATGTGTGCCTAGGATGTAAATCTTCACATGAGGAATATGTATGTGAGGAGGAGAGCCTCCTACAAGGAGGTGGACAGTCAAATGTCCAGGGGAAGATGCAGATCCAGGGTTTGCACTGTACCAGCTGTGCTTGGCACATCCCAATTGGTAGTGGTATCACACAGGGTAAGGATTTCAGGGTTGAAGGGTATAGCCTGTAATCACTATGTGGAGGAAAAAAGACTCTCATCCTTTTGGCAAGTGGCTGATTCAAAGATACATGAGATACAGGAAATTTGCTTCCTGGTGTCTCTTTCCTGACATGAAAAACATTTGTTGTAATGCCCCAGCACGGGAAGCACAACATTTCTACAATATATTTTCTGGTTCAGTCATTTCTTTTTGGCTTTTAAATCCTTGATGGTATGGAATAAAAAATTCTTCATCAAAAAAAGTCTGGCAGGAATAAGGTTTGTGTCAGAGTTAGGAGGTTTTTTTGGAGCAGAGAACTCCTTGCCTTTTGTGTACTGTGCTTTGTCTCATCAGCTCCCCTTTTTTGTGGTGCTTGGAGCATCTGAGCTGTGGTGGCCATGTCCTCCATGGTTGTGGAGTCTTGACGCCTGTGTTAACCAGTGGATTCGATGTGGTGTAGGAATGGCTTTGAGTGAGCGCAGTGCTTGGTGCACCAGACTGAGACCTGCACTTGATCTGAACCTCTTTTCCCTGAAGACTTGATGACATTGCTGCTCGAGTGAAGAAGATTCTTCTGCACAAAGATAGGGCCACAAAGATGATGAGGGGCCTGG
>NW_010323876.1:0-21194 GCF_000700745.2 Antrostomus carolinensis | reverse complement strand
TTGCTTCCAGAGTTTTGTGAAATGTGTTTACTCTTTTGCTTGAAAGTACCTCAAATGGGAAGAAAAGTTTTACCTCAGGATGAATATAAACTTTAGTCCCTGCAAGAATATTTTTTATGCTTCTCATTTACACAAAAATATCATGGTCATATTGGGTCAAGCACCAAAAGGAGTAGGGAGGAGATAAGGAGAAAACTACCTAGGTAACCCTCAGAGCAGAAAACCTATGTGGTAATTAATACAACTATAACTGTTATGTATATTATTATGTTACGTATGTTATTATATATAACTGTTATGTATGTTATTATATATTATGAAATATCTCAATATTTTACCACTGGACTATTGAGTGCAATTCTAGGGTGCTAAGTTTTCATGTGATACCAGCTGAAGCTTCCACTTAAGCTCCCAGTCCCAGTAATCCTTTGCTTGAAATAGGAGCCACAGATGAAAGACTGCTGAGCTTATTACCTTCCCTTAAGATGAAGACATACACAAGTTGCACCAGTTTCTGTTTATTGGGCTATCCTGTTTGTATCTCACCTTGTTAAACATTTTTTTCCCCTTTTTAAAAAGCAGATCTTAGAAATCCTATTTTAATTTTGCCTTTATCAACATCATGACTAGGTTTGCATAAGATATGCCTAGATTAGTATCTATTTTTTAAGATTTTAATTGATTAATTTTCTCAAATGCAGCTTTACTATCTATTGTTTTAATAATAGAGGACAATTTACTCAGTTAAGATTTTTTCCATTCTCCACTGAAAAGAATATAATTTTAAGTTTATTATTAAATTAGTTCAAATTTCTAACATGGTGCCTGAGATGATGCCATTATGTCAAACCTCATAAAAGCATCCTCTCCATGTTATTAGCTAGCTCCACATGCTAAAATTTAAAGTGTTTACTCACTTCCTTTGAATGTAGCCAAAAAGTATGTAAGTCAATAACTGTGACCATAGTATCCATGAAACAGAATTTCTTTGTGATCCCAATATTTTGCGTATTATAAGATGTTTTACTTATTTCATTTTCTGTTTATTTGTTTGCATAAACCTAAGTTCATCTGCTGCTTTTAAACTGGACATCAACAGTAAGAAATTAATTTTTTGTTACTTTTTATTTATAAAACCCCTTGCACATTTATTGCTTACATTATTACTTAAAAGGTAGAGAATTATATTGGAGATACTTTTGGAGTCTAAGTATATGTCTGTCATTAAAAAAAATAGTTATTCCCTATTAATTTGAAGAAACAGAAGTATTAAATTAAAGAATAATAGTAAGGTTGAAAGCAGAAACAAGACAAGTGTGTCAGAAACTTCAGGAGAATGATGTAGCCTGAAATTCAGACCTTAACCTGCCCTCCTGCAAAATGCTGAATAAATATTTCATTGAAAGATTTGTACCACTCAAAATAATTGTCAGCCTAGTATAAAGAAAATATTTTTCAAGCTACCATGGTGATGAAGTAAAATATAACTTTATGTTAGGCATTCAGGAGTCAATTCCATGAATTTTTGAAGAGAAGATATTGCTTCAGGAATTCAATCAGCATTATCACTAATGCTAAAATGCACCATTTTTCCCTACTTTTTCCTACAAGAAACTATTAGTTATTCACATTTACTCAGTAGTTAACTATTTTTATATTTTTTTTTCCATGTAATACATATAAAAGTTTATGTGATGATACTTGTTCAGTGCAAGCTGTCCCTATGGTAAATGGGCAAAAAAGATCAGGTTGCAAAACACTGTTTTGCTTTAGTTAACTATAGAGTAAAACATAGCACATTGGTGGCCTTAGTACCCATTCTCATTCAGTTTGATGATCAAGTTTCTTCTAGCTAGGATGTGTTCTTCAGGATGTGTAGTCAACACAGATATGCACACAGTGAGTATTCTTCTCCTGGTTATGTGAAACCAGAAAGATTTGGTTTTGCAGTTTATGAAGTGTATGCACTCTGGTGTCAAATCTTCTTGCTGTTCAATTAATGGTATATCTAGGGGAGCACATTCATTTCTATTTCTGTTTCTCTCAATAAAATGTTGTTTCCCAAAATGAAAGGGATCAAAAACAGATGGAAGGCAAAGGTATAAGTGGACTACTCAAATAGAAAAATATTTGGTTACTGTTGAAATACCTCCCTTTCTTGCAGAGAGTGTCCATTGTTATAATAGGTGACACTACCAAACTAGCTACCAAACTAGAAATACCCTACAAAGGACATACAATCCCACAAAATAAAGTTGTTCCAGCTCTGGGTATTTTACAGACATCACAGTGTTGGTAGATGAAGGTGTGACTAGGACTGAGGTCAAACATGCACAGCAGATGTGCACAATGGAATTCTTGCACAACTGTCCCAGTGAAGAATGTCTGCCTGTCTTCTAAAAGCAACATTCTTCTCTAAGGGAGATTTCAAGATAAATTGAGTCAAATTCCATGAGGACGAAGAGACCAGAAATATGCCTCTCTGAAAACCTGGTCTATTTGTTAAAGGACTCTTGGTTCAGCATCCCAGATTGAGGGAAATACCTGCTGGAGAATATAAGCAGAGTGCAGCACTTCAATGGTTTCATGAAAATGTGTATCATTAAAAGACATGTATACCAGTTCTTTTCTTACGCTGTTGGAAAGATGCAGGCATTCATTTTGCACAAGTTCAGCACGTTGTCTTTCTTCCTAGTCAGGCAGGAGGAAATTGCCACTTTAAAAACTTTGACATTTTCCTGCAGCACCCCTCTGGCCTATAGGGTTTTTAACTTCTAAGACATACCAGAAGACTAAAGTCTTGAGGCAACACAGAGGCGAACAAGATAAAATTAAATAACATTTTTAAGCAAGAGAGATTATTCACCATCACCTTCATCTTCTTCTAATTACACACAAGAAAACTAGTGCAGATGGGCAATGAAGGGAATCAGGGGAGAACTTCTATCAATAGCATCCCTGATTGTTTAGATCACACACGTGGTGGAAATTGATGATGAAATACCTAGCTCTAAGAATCTGAGATCTCTCACTGGCTTCAGGAAGGGATGGCCTGGTACCAGATGATGGCCCTAAATAAGATTGCTGATGTGAATTTGAAGACTAGCTTAGTATCTGGGTGATGATTAGTGAAAATGGTGCTGAGCAGCCAAAGCTGCTGCTTGATGAACTGGTGCTGGTGGAGAGGTGCCAGACTCTGATTTTGCAGAACGTTGTCTAAAGCTTTGCAGGGTATAGTAGCACTAGAGACAATTTCAGGGTGAGCTTGACCAGCTGAGCAAGACTCAAAGCCAGCTGCACAGTGGTAGAAAGTCTCATTATCTCATTATTACTGGTGACATCTGCAGAAGGCAGAGAGGAAAATGTCTTTTGCCAAGAATCCTGGAGCTGATATTCCCAAGGGCACTTGGGTTCTTTGGTAGAGTCAAGCTCAGTAGAAGGTTTCCTCTGTTCCTTGAGTACCGATCTCTAGAATCAGAGTTTTCACTTTTGCTCTTATTTTAGAGGATTTGAGACAAAGGCAACTGTAAGATTTTGCAGGCATCTGACCCTCTCCAAGAGGCTATGAATCACAGGAACAGGAGTTGGAAAATCAAAGGTGACCTTTCTGGTGACATAAGATTGAGGTGGGTGTTCAGAAAAAACACTGAAATCCAAATAGGCACAGGATAAAAATTGGCAGTGAGAAAAATCAGCAGTGTGCTCTGACTCAGCAGGATGCTTGGACAGTACAGAAATGGAAATGGCTGTGCTGCTTCTTTATAGTATAAGCAGCGAGCTGCAGTAGGTAGGGACTACAGCATAAAGGGAAAACTTCCTGCCTCATACAGTAGGACACAAGCAAATAGGCTATTAGACTGTACACATGGATTCACTTTCCAAAATTTTGTAGTATTATATCTAACTAAGGATTAGATCTTGCAAGCTGTTGAAACCAGAGAGGACAGGTGCTATGTCAGAATATAAGCTGCCAAAGACTTTAGCTACATGACTATAAAATTAGATGTAAAGATAAGGCACTTTGGTAAATGTTGGCAAAATCCTACTATCAGCTGTATCCAATTCCTACTCAGATAAATTTGATTCCATAGCAATGGAATGGTCTTTATTACCTTTGAAAATAAGTATCCTTCTTCCAACTAAATCCCTATTTTTTTTTCAGTTTTTTGAAAACTAAGCCTTCCCAATAACATACATAGAAAATGCACAGTACTTGTGTAAGAACTATGTATAATACCATGTTATAATCATATAGGAAGTCTGGTTCCTTGCCTGTGGGTATTCAACATCTGAATTTATATAAACAGACAAGGGAAAAAGAAGCAATGTTCCAGAAAAGCAAATTGGAACAATTACATCCAAGGTGCATTCACTACAAAGAATTAATACTGAAACATGACACAGAGCACAAATAACATCATACTGATACGATTCCATTAAATATCAACAAAACATTCTGGCAGCAAAGATGATGTGCTCATCTTATTTGTATTGTCCTGATAAAATCATACTGAATTGGATAGTGATTAAGGTAATTTTGGTTACACTCTGGTGAGGACTTGAACCTATGCTTTTAAATCTTCTTTTGCATTTCAGGAGTAAGAGCTTTCAATTATGCATCCATCTGTGCCTTACTGTACAACATAATTAATATGAAGTCTCAAAATGTTTCTTGCAGACAAAAATTAACAGCTAAATTTGCAGTGTGTGTGCAAGGATGGAATTCACCTTTAGGCAATGGGTCATAAAAATAGTTAAAAATCTTTTAAGTCTTGCCTCACCTTTAGGCAATGGGTCATAAAAATAGTTTAAGTCTTGCTTAAAAATCTTTTAAGTCTTGCTTGGTTCTTGATTTTGAAATATTAAGCATTTCATAGTTTTTTTGCACTGGACAAGTGCCTACAGCTCAAGTTCACCCTAACACATTTTCTGGGGCATCATTGCTTTGATTTTCCCCGCATTTTCATGTACACCTCCTCCTCCTCTTTTTCTTACATAATTATCCTGTATTAAAGTAGTGATTGGGATGGCTTTAGACCACCATTCAGATCAGGGCATACAGGGATACACTTTGTATCAGGTGCTGGCATCTCAGTTCCCTGACAGTGCAATAAATATAGTTTAATGATCCCTTTTTGAGTACTACAAAGTTTTCTTCTTTCAAGTTTTAAAGTGCCATGACATTCCATGATGAAGGCACCTTATAAAAGAGCTGAATATAATCCCAAATATATTATTATAGAAAGAGTGGCAAAGTACCTTCAGTTAAGTAACTTGAACTGGATAGGAGAAATGCACTTCTATATAATCTACAAGATAGAAAAAATAACACAAACACATATTCCTAGATAGCAGTGGCAGAAAACCTACCTTACTAGGAATTAAAAATGCGACATGATTTTAAGGAGTAATATCTTTTCAAGGATCAAAACTGACTGAAAAAAGAAGGTCTTTGAGGAAAAAAAAAATAAAAAAAGAAAAGCAAAACCAGAAAGTACTTACACTTGGTGTGATAGGAAAAACTTAACCTATGAAGAACACTGGGAAATTCCAGAAGTGTACAATAAAAGGAAAGGTCCATAAAATGCCATCTGAACCCGCTTAATTATTGGAGGGGTTGTTCGTATTTCTCTTCCAACATGACTTTTTAGATGTGAATGACAAGAAAGGCCTTATTTTTTTAATTCTGATTTTTAATATCAGACCCTTCCTACAAGTCAGTGTTTGGCATTCCCAGCAGGGTATCAGATATGCCTTCTAAGATTTTCTACTTCATACCAAATTGCATATGAGAACCATGGAGAAACATCATGAATGATATAAATTTACTGTGATACCTCAGTCATTTTTGTTTCTCTGGAAGATAAACTTGACTTGGCACAAACAGTAGCAGTGGGGGAAAGGGAATAAGAATAGATATGCCATTCAGATTCTTTTTTGTAAAGGAAATCTTCCAACTCAATCTTCAATGTCTTTCCTTGGATCTAGGAAAGAGACCATAACTACAGAAAGGACACAACCTTTTGACTTCTGACTGTAAATAGTATTCACTAAATGTACATAAACTCATCCTATGAAAGATAAGTTAATTGTATGGGACACACCACAGTAAGGCTTGATTACTACAAAATCCCTCTGCCATAGAGAAGAATATTGTCCACATTTCCTATTTGCTAAATAATGGTATATTCTCAGATTCACATTCTGTTGCTAGTACTATGTCACAGAAACTCATTTTTTTTCCCTTGAATTCTTCATATTTCCAGTGGGAACAGAGACTAACTCTCCTTAATTTGAAACAGTTTTGTAATAAATGTTATTTTTTAATTAATTAATTACCTTTGTTTTAATAGAAAAATTCCAGTGGTAGCATTTAGTTTGTCACTGAATAGCAAATCGCTTAATGAAGAAAAATAAAAATATCAGGAAGATATAGAAATCAATGTTTTACTCTGCAATATCCATTGACCCTCAACATGGGAAATCACAGTTAAGAAAAATATGAATTAATTTTACAGCATTTCACATTTTTCTATAAAATTGAAAGTGGTAATCTTTCTTTATCTATTAGAAATAAAATTATGCAGACAAGTTTTCATTTTTAAAAAACATTGTTTTGTGTGCAAGGAATGCACACAAAGAAAATTAAGAAGATCCTGTCTTATAAGAAAAGGTAGTTTTAAAAGAATAGTGATGCATTTGATGCGTTTGTGCAGGAGCATACTGTAATCCAGACCTAGTACTTCTAACATCATCTAGGTCTTTTTTAATAACTCTGCTCTTAATTAATGCTGATCACCCTCAAAGTTCAGACTTGCTCAAATGGAGCAGCAGAATGTCTTAGGTATGACAAATATCCAATTTTTTACCCAAGATGAGAAAGGCAAATTTCCTCCTCATGTATACTAATAAAAACAACTTTAAAATAGCTACATTTAGAGTACCCAACAGGTGATTCAATAATGTTTTAAACATTAAACCAAACTGCTGATGCTTCCAGTGCAGAAAAAGCAGACTTCTGCCTGTGTACAAGTTGTGTCACACCAGTGAAGAACTAAGCCTGAAATTTTCTGGTAAAGTGCAAAGTCCTTCCTAAAACCAAGAACTTAAAAAGTTACATACTTTTAGAGGAAATGTCAAAGCAAGGCTTTTGCTAAACTTGTGACAGTAAGTCAAAAAAAGTAAAATTAATTATGTTATTTCATATGTAGCTG
The DNA here is from genome assembly GCF_000700745.2 of Antrostomus carolinensis. Taxonomy (NCBI): domain Eukaryota; kingdom Metazoa; phylum Chordata; class Aves; order Caprimulgiformes; family Caprimulgidae; genus Antrostomus; species Antrostomus carolinensis. The sequence continues at coordinate 13,980 of NW_010323876.1, read as the reverse complement.
TGGATGACATAGACTGTGGTACTTGGAGCATATTTCCATTTCAGTGGTTCTAAATTCAGACTTAATTTAGGTCTATGTCAATTACTGTATTGTATTTAAAACTTTTCAACCATTTTCATGGGATCTGAGTGTGGAAGTGGGCTAATATCACTTCATTTGCATTTTTTATGGCTATATAACTACAGAAATTTTTCACTGACACCACACATTCATCAGTTCACCCAAAGTAGATACAACTGACAGTAGTAGTTGTTGTTATTGTTATAAGGGGAAGTTTGGATTTTTCTCTTCAAGTTTTTGCCTGTGTCTTTTAAAAAAATTGCAGCACTGACTACACTTTTTATAAGATTTCATTTTCTTTTCCTAGCTTTGTTTAGAACTAGAGAAATCTTCCCTACTTTTGCTCTTTGATCCTATCAAGGCTTTAATATGATACATAACTGTTTTTCCTGTCTTGACTCACTGCAGACTACTTAAGGGCCTTCAAGAAACAACACAAAACCTCTACAACCCACATAAAAATACAAACACTAAGGGAACTCCTACCAATGACAACAGCTTTCAGCAACAATGAATCAGACTAAGTGGAGAGTATGATGATATCTTACTGAACTCAAACATTTCTTTGAAGTCTAAATTCACCTGGAAATTCAATTTTCTGTTTGCATCACTCATTAATTCTTAGGAAAAAGCCTCTGGTTTGAAACTCTATCTTCCTTCCTACTTTTTTTGTTTGACCTAAAATAGTTCTATACATTTGTTGTGAACTGGAATTACTAATAGCTGGAATTATAGTCTTAGTTCTCTTAAAGTGGACATAATCACTCACTGTCAAACACTCACTTAAAAACATTGTTATTTAATTAATTTAATTCATATCCTGTACATATATTTTAAAATTAAATAATTTACATAGTAATTGAAAAATATTTTGTCACTGGAAACCACAGCAATAACTATAAGGAAGGAGAATTTTACTCCAGAAGCTGCAGTAAACCAATTTATTTACCAGACTCGGACAAACTGAAAGTTTCTACCAAAGCAGTTCAAAATAATCAAGGATTCCACTTCTCTCAGATAATCCAGATATAATGAGAAAACAAATGAGAAAACATGTATGTATCATGAGCAATACTTTTTAACAGTCTGCATGTGACTAAGCTGATAAAAACCTCATATTCTTATTTTGTTGTTGATAAAGTAAAAAGCTGTGTTTTGAAGAAAAACTATTAGTGCTTTAGCACATGCCTTCTGCTAGAAAACTGGAATTGGTAATCACAAAGAAAAAAGAAGTTTGAAAATTCATACTTCCTGGTATAACTATACTTTACTAGCTAACCTTACTTCCTAGCTATCCTCCCTGGCTAAATATTCTTACAGTAGAGTCACAGAATCACAGAACCACAGAATGGTAGAGGTTGGAAGGGACCTCTGGAGATCATCTAGTCCAATCCCCTTGCCGAAGCAGGTTCACCTAGAGCAAATAGCATAGGACTGCATCCAGGCAGGTTTTAATATCTCCAGAGAAGGAGACTCCGCAATCTCTCTGAGCAGCCTGTTCCGATACTCTGTCACCCTCACAGTAAAGAAGTTTTTCCTCATGTTTAAGCGCAACCTCCTGTGTTCTGGGTCTCCATCATATCTGAGCAGCTTATCGAATCATCCATCATAATGGCACACAAACCAGAGTATTCTTACATGGCCCCATAACACTCTAGCAGAATGATATGCAAGATAATAGTCTCAATACTAAAACAATTCAGCAAGTTTTAAGAATTGAAGGATTAAGTCATAAGTGAACTGTTATTCTTCAGTAACATAAGGCTTCAAGAAAAAAAAAATAATCCGGTGACAAAATCAATTTCTCTGTGAAACAGTAGATCAATTTTAACATCTTTTACATTTGTTGATTTTTGTTTGTTTCATTTTAGACCTCATTCTTGTAGTAAGTGATCCCAAAGACTTTCCCTCAACAAGGGAGAAAAAGATGCCTGCGACTGACCTTCAATGCAGTTTTTCCTGAAAACAATACCCACAATTCATTGCTAACAGACTATTTCCATTAACTAGTGCTATGCAGAATGTGCAAAGGTTGAGTTTTTGCAAAGTGCATTGGTGGAAGTTTGACAAAAATGCATTATTTTTCTAATTTTCTTCCTGTAGATCTTCCTATACTATGACAGAAATTGAAGTAGATATAAGAAGGTATGGAATAGAAGACATATGTTCTATTGAATCTCATTTACAGCGATGATACGATATGTGTATGATAATGAAATCTTCCCTTGTGGAATAATTGAAAGAGTCTCTCTGTACATCTATACTAACTTTTCTGTTGAATCCACTGCGAAAAACACTTGTATATATAAATATAAGAAGGATTAAATACTATGTCATACTTTTCACTTCAGTTACTTAAAAATATTTTAAGAAACTCAACATAATTGAAAATAACACCTAAAATTATTAAGTGCTCCTGGGTAAAACATATTTTTAGAAAGTCCAGCAAACTATGCTAATTTGTAATAAGCTCTTAATATGGCATACTGAGTGCTTTTCTCTATCACATCAGGAGAATTGTCTTCCTGCCAGTACTACCTCCTGCAACATTGAGGAAGATATTTTTTATATATTGTACAAGCCTAAGGTAGAAGTCAGGATTCCCTTTCCAAAGTGGTCAGATAATAAGCAGCAAAAATAGAGAAATACTGATAAAGAGGTGGGGGAAGGAAGTTTCTCATTTATATTGGCTTTTTATTTCAAGTAAATGACACACACACACACACACACACACACACAAAATATCTGCTTTTACAACGGTGGATACAAATTCATGCCTGAAACAGTAGCTCCAGGTACTCAAAGATCTGGTTTCTACCTTCTAGATAAAGCTTTTTAAGAAAGAAAAAGTCTGATAACCTTGCAATATCCTTTCCCCCCATATTTTCTTCTTGCCACAACAATTATGTAACCAATCCCAAACTTCATCTGTTTCTTTCTGCAGAAAGTGAGGTATAGAAGGCCTGATGTTTCAGAGGACTTCAGGCTCGTCCACTTTTTTACATTGTTTTCAGAAGAACAGATATGATCTGTATCTGGTACTATCAATGTACTAATCATCCAAGAAATAAGGCAATTTCCATGTTCTCTTTTCCAGAATGTTAAGAAACCAGTCAGTCTCAGTAGGCCATGACTGAAGAATTTCCTTCATGACTGAAGCTTTATTTCCCCAGACCACTGAATAACAGTTTGTTCCAAAGAAAGGATTAGCCTGCAAGCTAATCAGTTCAGATCCTGGGACATTATTGGAAAGCAAAACATTAGGGAATAAATAAGCATTATAGGTGCTACCTGCATGTTTTTGGACAAATAGGATTTAAAAAGCAAGTAAATATTTCTGGTAAGAGTTGCAGTTACTTTCAAATGCCAGGCACATGATGGGTGAAATCTATACAGCCTGTGGCTTGCTCTGAAGAAAATTTTTATTCAAAATAAATGCTGTCATTGGATTTATAGCTAAACAAACCAATAAAATATTACAGGCTCTTCCACACCCATAACATTAACTTGCACAGTATGTGCAGTAAATGCATTATGCTATGCCAGACACTGTGTGGACAGTGCTATTTTTTTATTTCAGTTAATACCATAAATACAAAAGAAGCCAACACTGGTTTTACTATGAATTATATATTTTCAATACATCAAAACATTTCCTTGGTGAATGTTGTTATCTGAATTCTCCATATCTATTATGGCCTAACAAAAATATTTCCCTGTGTTGTTTACATATTTTATCTTATCATATATAACCATCCCTGGAGGTATTTAAAGGATGTGCAGATGTGGTACTTGGGGACATGCTTTACTGGTGAACTTGGCAATGCTAAGTTTATGGTTGGACTAGATGACTGTAACGGTCTTTTCCAACCAAACTATTCTATGATTCTGTGATTCTATATGTTCTATTGTACAATTTGAATGCTTGTTTACTCCAATCCACATGTTGGACTGATTTATAGCCCTGATGGAAGCCATAATAGAGATCTTTTTCCATTACTTTTAAGAAATGTGTTTGTGTTAGTCAGTTTCTTGACATATATTTCATTTGTGTATGTTTTTGTGAATATTAGTTGCTCCAGTATTTTTGGTATTTCCGTGGGTTTCAATAGACCTTGATGTTTTGGTGGCACTGTAAAGAAAAAAAACAAAACAAAACAACCCACACAAAAACTTCTACAGTGGCATTCCAATATCCAAATGAATCAATGGCTGAATGCTCTCTGCCTTCAAAGAGCCTACCAAGAAATAGCCACTGAAGAAATCCCTAAAGGAATGAAGTTTTAGACATAAAATTGTCTCTTGAGTTACAGAATATTAGGAAAGAGAAAAAAGAAAGACCACTAGTTCTCAATAAGGCCAAAAGCAATCTCAGTGCATGGCACAAAGGGCAAAATCTCCCTGTTCCATGGACTTATGCACATAGGTGAGTCAAATTCCCTCAGGAAGTTTGGGCAAACTAAAATTCAGATGACCGTATGAGTTTAGAACTGTCAGCGACTCTCTGAATGGATCTGAAGGCAGTTTACACTTGGATTTTTGTTGTATTACTAAATTATCCTGAAGAAAATACATTTGTATTTAACAAAACCCTAATGGTCCATAGCAGAGTTGATTCTTAAGGAGAGCTTTTGTGATGAACAACAAGCAGGCATAAATATCAAATAACTATTCAGAGTGTCTTCCTCTGTCCTGCTGCCATGCCATGACTGTTCTGCCCTCCCATTTCCTTTTGAAGCAGAGGAAAGAGGACTTCTAAAGATTGCGAGAAAACTTTTACAATAACCATGGCTGCGAAGGCACTCATAGCCAGACACTAAACAGACAGGCTCCCCTAGCCAACAGCAGCTTCCCATCTCCCCACACTCACAGATATTAGCACAGGATCTCACTGTGCAGGCTAGTCACACTAGCCACTTTGTCTCTCACTGTGCAGGCTAGTCCTCCAGCAGCACTGTTAGCAATGAGACAAGATCATTCTCTGTTTATTACTGTTACTTCCATGATGAATAATGATGTCACAACTGGATGATGGAAGTCATTGTCACAGTAAGATTGTGGCAGCTCTTTCATCATGCTGTTGACTTGATAATTTGTTAGAGAACGTGATTGAAGGAGAGATTTTTATTTCTGGGATTAAGTAAATCCCAAAGTTGACTCCATAGTTAAAGGAGATCTTTAACAAGCAACACAGTGAACTGGAGGAAGAAGTTTAATAATATTTCTTTAGAGGTAACTAGTTCTTTATATTAGCAGATTACTTCATTCTAGAGTAACCTAACTATATAACTCTGTCACTTCTGTCTTCAAATCTATAGTTTTAGACCAAGAATCTAGAAATTATTTCCTAAAAAGCTTGGTAGCTTTCATGCATATTTGTAAAGCATCTTAATTTCTCATAAAAATGTATTTCTTAAGCAGTTCTTTATTTCCAATATCTGCTTTGCTTTTGCTGGTCATTTTAAGTACCTGTGAAGGTTCTACTATTTAGAATTAGGAGCTTCATATAAGCAGTTCATTCTAACATTCTATTTTAAAAGGGCTTTTCTTTTAATCTTTTCCCTATTAATGAATTTATTTTGGAACTGGTTACATACATGCCAGCATCAGTAAATGAGCCACTTCCTTTTCTTATCTTGTCTAAGAGGACATTTTATTTCCTACTTATAAAAGCAGACTTCCAAGGCTATGAAAGAACTAAGCATACAAAGCTTATGAACGAAAACATATGCTTGTCTTGTGCACGCATCATGTTTTTACTTTTCCTTTCACCACTGCCATTTCTGCTCAGAGCCACTTAGCGTTAAATGACTACTTTTCTACTTATCCAGTTAATTTTGTTTCAGTGCCACTCAGCTGGTCTTCTTCTGGCAGTGGTTTTTAAATCTTAGGTTTTGCGTGCATCGTCCTTCATTTTGTCTCTTCCTATGGCACTCAGTCTTCCTTGCCTTAACTTTGTTTTCCTCTAGCTCTACTTGCTTTACCTGTAGCATTCAAACTTTCCACAAACCTCTGAAGTGTCCATGTGTCATTTCTTCTTTGCAACTAGTAAGAATGACAGAATAGATAGGCAATTGTAGTAAGCATGACACCTGACTCTAGTGGGTTTCTTTTCTTTTTAATTCTGTGTTTAAAATAAATGCATTTATTTACATTTCTTCCAGTCCTTTAATTAATTTTCTGAAATGTGCCATAGCAAAGAGAAAACACTAGATAGAAACACAAGAGTTTGAACTCAGTGAATAAGAACAGAGGTGACTCGATGGACCCCTGGCACTAGGGAGTGCAGATACACAGTGATTTCATTACAATTAAGTGGACTCAGCTTAAAATTTTGTCCTTATGAATTACTTGAAGTTATTAAAATTATTCTAATAAAAATTACTTAGACATCACTAAACACACTTCCAAAAGAGTATCTTCTGATACAGCGATACTAGCCATTATTGTTCTTGATAAAAATGATAAGCCCTCAGGCCGTACTAACTGCTGCTTAGTTTCCCAACCAGTTAGTTTGACAGTTGTTTTACTGTTTTAAATTCTGCATTGTGCACTTATTAATAGCCCATCTTGAACTGCCACCCTCTTAGCTAGGGTTCTAAACCTGTCATATCTCTTGAGTGTCGAGCACTAACAATGAATAAACCTATTCAGATGTGATGCCTCCTATGTATTTTAGGGAAAGCCTAAGGTCCAGAACATGCCTCTTTATATGTTGGTGTAAAGTCTGAAGAGAGAAATGCAGTCAGGAAGAAGCCAGAAGTGACTTCCAGCACGAGAAGTAAGAAACCAGTAAGTATGAGTGGACGTTAATTCATCAGACCTACTATCTCTCTCTCTAAACTAGATTTCTGTCATGTGCTAATGGCTAATTGTTCAAACCCCCTCTATGGAGCTCTGCAGTATTTTACTCCTTATTTTATTTCCTTTCCCTTTCTCAGCTGATGTCTTTATTACTAACTGTTAACTCCAAAACATTTAAATAATGATACTACTTCTATGAGTTCTCCTTAGTTGTATTATCTATGCCTCATTTATTTTGAGGTGAAGCTCTTTTTGGCCAGAATCTGTTATCTTCCACTTCTCTATTTCTATGCCTAGTAGAATGGGACCTGATTATTATTAGTCTTTATTAGAATGAAAACCAACGACTACTTCTTTGGGATTCTTTAGTATTACCTGTCCAGCAGACATTAAAGTGAAAATGAAAGTTGCAAACCAGCAATTTTACAAAACAATATGTTGCATATAAGATACTTCCTGTAAAAAGGCTCTCACAGAAGAATTAGACAAATTTTTCATTCTACTGGTCTATTGTCATTTGAGATATTTGTTATTATGTTTTTGCATGGATGCCTTTTGAAAGAATGGATGGTAACAACAAAGATAATTATATGATGGAAAATTTGAGCAATAGTTCAAAGATTATATCCTTAAATAATACTGATATATACTTACATAATACGTACTTCAAAAATTATAAACTATGTTGTCATGCAAGACACATTTTGCCAGATAGTTATAGATTAATTTCAGAAATACTGCTTGTAGCTGCTTAAAATTGGTCTCATCATGAAAGCCAAACTTCAAGATAGCTCTATTACTTGCATTACAAAAAAACCCCTTACATGTATGAATTTTCTGCTTCTTGCACAAATTTTGTTCATATTGTAGTTTAATAAAATTAAGAAAGCAAACAATAACATTAACATCAGTGTATGCATTCTGTAGGGATCACTGATTTCCATTGTGTTTTGTTTCTTCTTGTTCATAGTAACAGAAGTTAAGGGTAGTGACCTTCTTTTGTGCTCTTGCAAACATCTACAGTTCCACTTATCAACATCAGACCTTCAAATGTTCAAAAAGACAATAATGAAAAATATCACCTATTTAGAAAATGTTCAAAACCAGGTTTCTGGTAATATGTTAATTACTTTTCATTCCCCAGTGCTTACCCTCTTGATGGTACCATAGAAACCAATCACATCATTTTACACACTGCATTTCATGAATTAAGCCAATACGTGTTTTTATAAGCTAGCCTGAAAATTTTTTAACATCATCAGCCCTTCTGTATTCTGACTACTATTTATTTGTATTAATTTTCCTTGAACACTGGTAATCAGACCTATGATGAAGATTGAGTAACATTAAAGTATGTATTTTTTTTTTTCTGTGTGACTATGGATAAGGCTATTTACAGAACAAAGTTGAAAAATTTGATCTTAGAATCATAGAAGAGTATGGGTTGGAAGGGACCTCTAAAGATCATCTAGTCCCCCCCCCCCTGCCATCAGCAGGGACACCTTCCACTAGACCAGGTTGCTCAAAGCCTCATCCAACCTGGCCTTGAACACTTCCAGGGAGGGGCCAGCCACAACTTCTTTGGGAAACCTGTTCCAGTGTCTGACCACCCTCACAGTCAATAATTTATTCCTAATGTCTAATCTAAACCTACCCTCTTTCAGCTTAAAGTCATTTCCTCTTGTTCTGTCACTACCTTTCCTTGTAAAAAGTCTCTCCCCAGCTTTCTTGTAGCCCCTTCAGGTACTGGAAGGCCATTATAAGATCTCCCTAGAGCCTTCTCTTCTCCAGGCTGAACAGCCCCAACTCTCTCAGCCTGTCCTCATAGGAGAGGTGCTCCAGCCCTAGGATCATCCTCGTGGCCCTCCTCTGGACTCACTCCAGTAGGTCCACATCTTTATGTTGGGGGCACCAGAACTGGATGCAGTATTTCAGGTGGGGCCTCATGAGAGCAGAGCAGAGGGTCAGAATCACCTCTCTTGACCTGCTGGCCCCATTTCTCTTAATGCTTCCCAAGATATGGTTGGCCTTCTGGGCTGCAAGCATGCATTGCCTGCTCATGATGAGCTTCTTGTCCACCAGGAACCCCTAGTCCTTCTCCTCAGGGCTGCTCTCAATCCATTCTCTGCCCAGCCTGTATTTGTGCTTGGGGTTACCCTGACCCAAGTGCATGACCTTGCACTAGGCTTTGTTGAACTTCACGAAATCTGCATGAGCCCACCTCTCCAGCCTGTCCAGGTCCCTCTGGATGGCATCTCTTCCCTCCAGCATGGTGACCAAACTACAAAGCTTGGTGTCATCGGCAACTTGCTGAAGGTGCACCCAATCCCACTGTCGAAGTCTCCAACAAAGATGTTGGACAGTGCCAGTCCCAATAACAACTCCTAAGAGACATCACTCGTCACTGGTCTCCACTTGGACACCGAGCCATTGACCACAACTCTTTGAACGCGATCATCCAGCCAATTCCTTATCCATGTCTCCAACAAAGATGTTGGACAGTGCCAGTCCCAATAACAACTCCTAAGAGACATCACTCGTCACTGGTCTCCACTTGGACACCGAGCCATTGACCACAACTCTTTGAACGCGATCATCCAGCCAATTCCTTATCCATCGATTGGTCCATCCATCTAGTCCATGCCTCTCTAACTTAGAGACCAAGATGTCATGCAGGACAGCATCTTGTATTATGGGCAATTAGAGTGAACAAAGCTGTAACTGGTCCTGCTCCACTTTGTAGCACAGGAGCACCAGAGCATCCAGTGTACATTTCTGAGGTACATGGATGCAGTTAGCCAAAATACTCCCATCTGAAGCATGGAAGATCTAAGTGAATAATCATTTAAAAGTAAGTTATGTACAATGACCGTGTATGTTTCAAATATGATTGAGGCATATAAAAGATATACTTCAAAATTCTTATCTCTTCCAGGCAAGTATTGAGACAAAAAAGACTTAAATTTTGAACCATCAGTATTAATGAAATAATACGATCCTTATTCCCAAAGGTATCTCATCTACCACCTACCACCAAAGCCTGTAGATTTTCCTTTACTTCTGATGTGCTATGCTTCTGTACGAACACATACAGTTTATTCTGAAACATCAGAGAAGCTCTTCTGCCCAAAATAAATTTTCTCAGGACTTAATAAATATTAATACATTAAAGTTTTTCTCATGATCAAGCTCAGTGAAAAAAATGTAATGTTTCAATCATCTGAGTTCAAATGAATATTTTATCAGGCTTCTAGTTTCCAAGATAACGTCTGAAATGACATTACACTTCCACAACTGAAGAACAAATCACATTTAAAATCTACTAACTTTATGGAATAGGAAAAATAGAAAAAAACCTGTCACTGGAATAAGAAAATTAATTCTCTTTTTCAAATCAACTCAGTTACTTTTTTTTTTTTTATTCAAACTGCTATGTAGCAAAACCCATACATTTTCATTCAGCAAGTCTATCTTTTTGTCTCAACAATTCCTAATGGCTCCTAAGGGGCCACAAAGATGATCAAAGGACTTGGAAGCCTGCCATATGAGGATAGGCTGAAAGAACTAGGTTTGTTCAGCCTTGAGAAAAGAAGGCTTAGGGGAGACAGAAGATGGAGACTCCATTTTTACAAGGAGTCACATGGAAAAGATGAGAGGTAATGGGTGTATGTTACTCCTGGGGAGATTCCAACTGGACACAAGAGGAAAATTTTTCACAGTGAGAACAATCAGCCATTGGAATAACCTCCCCAGGGAAGTGGTGGGTTCCCCAACAGTTGACACTTTTAAGATTCAGCTGGACAGGGTGCTGGGCCATGTTTTATAGACCCTACTTTTGCCAAGAAAGGTTGGAGCAGATGGTCCTTGAGGTCCCTTCCAAGCTGGTATTCTATGATGATTCTATGATGATGATGAGTAATGATTTCTCTGGCAGTTTTCTATTAATCCATATACAAAAGTGTCAGACAGGACATATTGCTTTCTCTCAATCTACATAATACTTCCTCAAACTCAAGGGTAATAAAGAATAACCTTACGGTAATTAATGCTATACAATATCTATATGGATTTTTTTCGATTTTTTTCATTTTTTTTCATGCCCTACATTTTACAATCATTTTTTAAAACAACTGATGAATAGTTGGAGACCAGGCTTTCTTTCTCAGTCACTGATATGAGTTTTGATTTCCCATTCGGATGAACTCTTTTCCTCAACTACTGCTATTACTTAAATTGAAGCTTACATAAGAGCAGCAAAATTCAGTTTTGATGAGTCTTTTCTTTCTAAATACAGTCTTTCTTTTGAAGGATTCTTAATCTCCTCTATCATGGGTATTTCACTAATTGCTCTTAGCTGGTTTATAAAAGATACAGCACAGAAAAAAGGGCAATGTGTGCAAAGGCTCCTCTCTACAAGAAAGGGTATGATCCAAATTTTCTGTCTGTGCCTGCTCTCAAGGGACTGTCTGTGAGTCTAATTAGTCCTTTCTGATGTTAATTCTTAATCTAGGCTTCAAAACTTATACTGCATGAGCATGGTGGACTGCATTTTCCTGGCAATACCTGTGCAAGGATTGGAGAGTAACTGACAGTGACAGTCCAGAGGTTATACTAACTTAACTTTTACTGATTAGATATTGAGTACAGACACAGTTTATTAAAGAATGGAGGGAAGTTTTTTTGTTTTGCTTTGAAATGGCCTTATATTTTATTTTAGAAGAGCAGTCTAAGACAGCATTTGCATTTTACATTGCCTTTTACCAAGACTACGAAGCACCACATAAAAAGAAACAAAAATAGAGGGAGTCTATGTAGACGCTTATTTTGTTAAAGAGTTAATGGATCTGTTAGAAAGAGCAGTCCTGCATGTGAGAGTTGCAAACATTTTGGTAGAGGGAGTCTATGTAGACGCTTATTTTGTTGAGTTAATGGATCTGATAGAAAGAGCAGTCCTGCATGTGTGAGTTGCAAACACTTTGTCATTTTTAATTTGTGCATGGTGAAATGGAAAAAAAAAATCATCTAGTTACAGTGTTAGCACTCTCATAGAATTTTTTTGTTATAAATCTTAGGTAAATTGCATAATTTATCTTGGTTCTTTTGTTTGAAAATTGCAGGAGCATTGTTGAGAAATCAAGTTCATCTGATATGTTTGTATTATCAAAAGCTAAAATATCTTTTCTCTACTTATATGCATTGGTAAGTCATCTATATATGTAGGTACCATCACAACCACATTCATAAACTGTGAATAAATCCATTGTCCTATATCTTTAAAGTTAACTAAACTTAAAATCATTGCAAAGAGATCAAGATTTAGAATGACTAGAAAAAACACTATTTCTGAAATAATGAATTTTTAAACTAGCTCTAACTTTTAGAATACAATTTAAGGAAAATTTCTCTAGAAAGTAGGATGTTTTCCTCTTTTAGAAGTTAGATTCTGAGCTGACATTAGTATGATTGCACTGTACTGGCTTGTTGAAATTTTTACAATGAATAATACTAATTAAAAAAGAAGCTTGCTTTCTAATTTTTTATTAATTTTGTTTTGCTGCAGTAATACTTTTATATTGTCTGGTAGAAACCTTATGATTATCACATGGAAAAGTAGGTGTAAATTGCTTCAACAGAGTTCAGGGAAAATTATGTGAAGATATATGTTATGCAACACTAAGCAGTTAGAAGCTGAATACAACCAACTTTAACCACTGAGATCTACTCAGAGGGGAAGTAAGACAAATCAGAAAGGTTAATCTTTCACTGTATTCTTGAAATTTGGTCTTAGTTGATTTGGATTTTTTTAATTTTTTTTTTTTAGATCTATTTCTTTCAAACAGCTAAAAAAAACATTGAAATTTCAGAGCGAAGATTACTACAAATACAAGTTCCTGATATCTATGAAGATTTTTTTTTTTAACCACAAATACAAGTTCCTGATATCTATGAAAGCTTACCAGCATGGAACAGTATAACAAATTCCAGAAACTATCCCACATACTACATTTCTGAACATGTGGATGTACCAAAGCATTTTTGTAAGTATTTTTTGCACATGCTAAACAGTTACTTTAAGTAATATCTTGATAGTATGATATTTTAAAATAATTGACAACTGACATTTAATTTGAGTGAAGTATCATGTTGGCATTCTGTTACAATGATATCCCTTGAACTGATTAATTAAAGTCAGGAAGGATGAAAATATCAAATAAGCTTTAATCTGAGACAAATTTTGTTGGCTGTTAAATATGACAGGAAATTGAGGTTGACAAAGTAGGTCCAGCAGCAGAGCAGTGGAACAGTCCTGTAAAATAATGCTAGAAGCAAAAGGGACAATCTTGCATTCATTATTTTCTTACATTTGTATTTTATTTGAATTTCTACAAAATTTATATAAAATTCTATCAAAAGACTCCAAGAATCCTGATTCTGTTAATGAAGACAATTTAAGTAAAAAACTTTCTTCCCAGTTCTGAAATACAGAGGAGAAAAAAAATCTACTCTAGACAAGTATTTATCTTGTCTTGATTAAGCCTTAGTTTCACATCTGTGAGGGGAAACTCCACTTTTTTTCAGACAGTCTGTGAAACTACTTTGAAATATATTAATTCTTAAATTTGAGGGCTTCCAGAAAAGCCCTTTTTCATATGAATCTAGCTCCTGTTTGAAAGTGCAACTTCTGTGAATATCTGTAGCTGTGTAATATAGGGTAAAGAGTGCAAAGAATGCATATAAAAAACTTAAGAATACTTGGACTACACCAACACAAAGTGTTTGCTCATTGGACATAATGAATATGAAGCCGTTTACAACACCACTTAATTGTCTGAACCTCAGTGAGAATATACATTATATTAAAAAAAAACAACCAAACAAACAATAATTAAGGCACCACGTGGTGGATGACATCTTACTTTGGATCATTATTCTCCAATTTCAGAAAATAAATCTTGATCAACAGTCCAGAAAAAAACCTACACAAAACCAAACAAAAATCCAAACCCACAACCCTATTGTAACAATCTCTTTCTTACAGGGAAACAATATAGATCTTTAAGTTCCTTGAGATCCAAGTACAAAATGGTCTTAAAGCCAGTAGAAAAAAAAAAAAAA
>NW_010323875.1:313-73121 GCF_000700745.2 Antrostomus carolinensis | reverse complement strand
TTTACTATACACTCTTTAAAAACAAATATATATATACTAAAACTTATTCAGAACAGGGACTGTCAAAGACATGAGATATAAAAAGGAATAAAAAGAACAGACAAGAGAATATAATGTCACAACAAATTGACTTAAAATTTAAGATTTTTTAATAAACTATGCTCTATATTTTTTGCCAGAGATGGATTTCCAAATGTAACTTTTTCTTCTTTTATGAAGAAATGTTTAAAATAGACAGAAACACTGACGCTAATGGGAAAAGAGGAATCTCCAGCAGTAGAAATCTTGGTAAAGATCCATTCTTATCAGCTGTGGTAAGAATGAAGAACACTCACCTTCCTTGGATACAACCCTGACAAAGCAAAGCACAGCTCTCCAAGTCATAGCCCTGTAAATGTGATTTTTAGAAGTGAGAATATTTTTGATATTAAGGCTCCTAAATTTTGGTACATATTTAAAGATCTAATCTCTTTCAGAAGAGAACAAGGACTCTATCCAGTTGCCTAAACACAGGCATCTAGTGCTGTTTGAGAAATACCAGAGTACTTTCTGCTGCTCAAGAAGAAGATGAGCTCCCTGTACATCTTGTGACATATGCTGGCCCCATATAAATAGCAGAGCATCCTAACGTATATCCAAGGGGCTGGGTGTGCATGTTTAGGGCACTGACCTAAGCCCCTAGTTAATAAAGTCAGTGGAGGCTAAAAGGTGATTCTGCCAGGGGTCCGTTTAGAAAGTTGTCCCCATATGGAAACTATATACACAACCTCAGGCACAGATTCCAGATCACAGCACTTTCAATACTATTCAACTAATAAACACTTTGGCAGTTGATGCATTTCTCAGTAGATGTTTACCTAATCTCTATCTATCAAAAAAAAAACAAAAAGCAAAAAACAAAAAACAAAACAAACAAAAAAGAATAACTGCAGAAATTATGTTGTCCCTACATCTTTTCACTGACTGTGTACACTCGTAGATTTTCAAAGAAAAATCTAATAACCATAGAAAGATGTTTCCCTGAGAAAACTGTGCCATTTTCAGAAACGAGCCAGAAAGAGTATATCTTGCAGCCAGCAGGTCGAAGGAGGTGATTCTGCCCTTCTACTCTGTTCTGGTGAGAGCCCACCTGGAGTACTGCATCCATGAAATTATAGAGAAGCATAACAAATTTTTTGCTTTCTTCTTCATTCATCTCATAGGATATTAGGAAATTCAATTTAATATTTTGACTCTTGCACACAGAGTTTACTTTTTCAAAAACCCCACTATGATGACTCCAAGATATTTTTCTGCTACGGCAAAATCTGTCACAGCTTACCATTTGTTGGGAGTGGTGGTGGGTGCAGAAGTACAAAACTTAATTAGTTAGTTGAATAACTGAGCTTATTTCAGTAATAAAAAAATAATTTAACCTGTGATTTTACCTCCCATTCACTTGGCATTCTCATATCCTTCAACTGTTTTTCTCCTTTAGCTTCAAAGTCTGCTGCAATGTTTTGTAGTGCCTGCAAATTTCACCAATTCATTCTTCACACCACATGGAATTAATTTCTGCACAGACACAAGCTCAAATTTTGGGGGAACCAACTGTCAGCTTCTTGGAACTGTGAAAAATGAACTATTTATTTCATCATTTTTATTTTTCCTGTCACCTAACTTCGTATCCAGCATCAGCAATAGTACATTGAGCAATGCATCATGGGTCACACTTAGAGGAAAAACTAAACCTTAATTCCATTTTTATATGGTCTATTGTGGCATTAAACTACATGCAAGTGTACATTTGGTGACTCATGCTCATAAGCAGAACACAATGATACTTTGGTCAGCGGAAAGGGTATTTTCTTTACATTATTTCTATGCTCAGTGCAGACTGTGTTAAAATCAGGTCTCATCTAAAGGCTCTTGCCTGTGATATTACTGACATCTGCATGATAAATACTAACCTGAAGCTGAAGACATGGCATAGGGAATCATTTCCTTCTTCAGAACATAGGCCAATTAAATAATCAAAACCAATATTTATTGTGGTTTTTTAAGTATATCGACCCTTACATACTCTCCCTTCACAAATCAAAAACTCCTACAACCTAGAGTACCGTAATTTGCCATCTGTACTTGCTCCTCTTGAATTGTTTAATCTTCAATAAAATAAAGTTAAATTAGATTTTTCAAAACATAAATTTCTATTTTTAATTCCATTTCAGTAAAGTGTTTTGAAGAGTCAGGTGCAATTTAGAAAAAAAGTTGTCTACACAGAGCTAGAATAATACCATATTCTGCTTTTGTGACTAGAGTTATTGAAGGTAAGAAATGTATTATGTACAAATCATGTACAAGAGCTGCTTTTTTTAAAGTACCAGTCCACTTTCAAAGAAGTTTAAATCTAAGTGGCAGAGTCACAGAAGTTTAGGTTGAGAGGGATGTCTTGAGTTGATGTAGTCCAACTCCCCTGCTCAAGCAGAATCAGCTAGAGCAGGTTGCCTTGGACTGCATCCAGTCAGGTTTTGAGTATCTCCAAGGGGGGAAACTCCACAACCTCTCTAGGCAACCTGTGCCAGCATTTGACTGTCCTCACAGTCAGAAGAAAAAAAACAAACAAGCAAGCAAACAAACAAACAAAACCAACCCACTTTTTTCTTCTGTTCAGATGGAATTTCATGTGTTTTAATTTGTGCCCATTGCCTGTCACCTGGTCAGTAGGTCCCACTCAGAAGAGCCCGGCTCCATCTTTTTTACACCCTCTCATCAGGTATTTATACAATCTGATAAGATCCCCTTGAGCCTTCTCTTCTTCAGACTGAGTAAATCCAAGTTCTCTCAGCCTCTCCTCATACGAAAGATGTTTCAGTCTTGTACCTTAGCTCATTCCTGGTTCTACCCCCTTTGAAAAAAGTCACTCTCCTGTAGGCTTTTTTCTCTACTATCTGGTTTCCTAGACAGGCACTTAAAATTCCCACAGACAAGCATGCTTGTTCCTCTCCTAAATATTCTGACAGTAGCATTATTACAATTGATACCACACTGAGACAATGGAGCATACTCTGCTTCCCTCTCACCATTGATAATAATATAAAAAAAAAAATAGAACTGCCTATATGAAGAGAGACTGACCAGCCACTAGGGCCAATCACTTATTTAAACTAATCATATCTGTAAGGTCCCTGCTACAGAAGTTAATTTTACTTTCTTTACTTCTGCTATGAAAAAAAATGCTCCTAAATTCCCAGTTGATAGCTAGAATTGTTATCTGCATAAATAAAATGAGGATACCATGTTTTGTATGTTTGAATCCATAAAAATACTGCAAAAGAGAAACTTCTGATTATTGTCATGTCCTCCCAGAGCAGTCATATGTCTCAGAACATTTTGAACAGGTTATTTGCAAGGTTCTAAATACAAACCTTTAACTAAATCCTCTGTCACAGTTTGAACTGAATAGTCAAAGGGTTTAATCAATCCTCAGATGCTTTGGCATAGTACAGAGTCTCAATATGAGTTTAAATCTGACGCCATCTGATAAATTGCCAAAAGAAATTACAAGACCAAGAAGCACATCTGACTTGAAAGATATAAAACATTCCCCTTCAAAGCCCTAAAAGTATGGTTATACCAGAAACAGAGCTGTTCGCACAAAAATCTGATGCCAGCACGAAAAGCTGTTTAATAACAGAATTCATTACTCCAACAAGCAAGCACTATACTGTCAAATCAGTTTTGCCACACCAGCCTCAGTAAAAGAAAACCCTTGAAGATAGACATTTTTTCCTTGGATTACCTAGGCAAGAGATTATCAGAGCATGATCCTGAAGTTACCCTTTATTTAGGAAAAAATATTATATATATATATATATATATATACACACACACACACATACAGAGCATCTATTATCTACCAAGTGTTATGGAATTAGCTGACCATCATTTTCATTATGATCTCTCCTTTTAACTCACACACAGTAATATAGTCTTATAATAGTAATACAAGTAAATAAACTGTAGAGATTTTCATCCTTGATCCCACCTCAAAGAAGCATCTCTGTTTTTTCCAAAATAAATTAAAACAAGCTTTCTGACTTTTTAGCTTTTAGGGTGGGCAATTTATATTTGCAATTATGATCGAAGACTGCATCTCCTTTCCAATGAAGAGCAGACAATTGCTCTCCTACGACTCCAGCTCATTAACACTCTTCCAGAACCCAGAGCCAGACTGTGGAACCAATAAATGGATAACAGTGCAGCTCAAGAGGAAAGTGCTCACTTGAAGGGTGTATATGGCTTATTGGTATGATTTCCAAGCATCTCACAATACTTATTTTGAATAAGTGTCAACTTTCACATTTTCTCTAGACAGTACTGGAGGAGACTGAAATTATATGGGAATGTATTGATAACAACTGGTGGAAAAGAAAAGCTGAGATGAGACCAAGTCTAACTGAACTGCATAAAATAACCAGGTGGTTACACTCTGCTTTGCCCTCTCATCAGTCAAGCACATGATAGAACTTTGTTCACTGATTTGCAGCTACTCAAGGCCAGGAAACAGGCAATTAATTTAACCCAATGCAGTTTTACCTTATATGCTTCCCAACACCTCCTTATACTATGCCAATTAGTGTACTCTAAATACTGGATGACGAAGGGTAAATACTGAAGTAGCTTAGTGCTTAAGTGGTCATAAAGAAATATGTATGAATTGCATCTGATTTACATCATCTTCTTTACCAAGTCTCTCAATTTTTATAATATATGTTCATTCCCTTTTCAATATCTGGTATTTCTCTTTTTAAGATGCAATCAGAGGTTGTGCAGAAGTTGTGCAGGTTTGGAGGTTTCCCAGATGAATCTGGATAAAGCCCCAAATAACCTGGTCTGACCTCAGAGCTGATCCTGCTCTGAGCAGGAGGTTGGACAATGAAACTTCTTGATGTGCCTTCCAACCTGATGCATTCACATCCAAATGAATACTGCATTTCATATAAGGTAGTGTTTCTGCCTCTACTGAGAAAAAGTAATTAAAAAAAAAAGTGTTCATTACTGTTGTGTGGGTCAGACAGCTATTACTGAATCAAGTTTATCATATAAAACAAATTGTGATTATGAAGAAGGCAGTGATTTAATTGCACTTTCAAAGAAATCATTATTCAGCTACAGCACCAGTGAAAGCAGCATTTATCACCAGAGGAAAAGTGATAGCAGTGTTCAAAACTGAAATAATTTTATCTATTTACTGAATGGAGTATATTAATAAAAAAGAAGCATTAATCACCAAAAGACTCTCTCAAAATGGAATTTTATGGTATAGACTCAAGGCTACTGCCACACAGGACTGCATGCAAATGATGGCAGGATCTTCAGAATAAGATTCACAACAGCCCACATGAAAAATAAAGCTGCTTTTAAAGAAGGTAACAGGTCAAGCTAGGTTTTCCTGAAATCCCACACTCAAATACCCAATTCTAGGCTTTAGGGAAGCAGGACCACTTTGTCAGAAGCAGCAGCAAAACAAGAGTAATATATATTAGGTTTAAATAAACGTAGCAGGATTTCAGATAGTGTGACAAAGGGCTAACAGATTTATGCTTGCATTCCCTGTGCTATGAGCATGAGATAGCTTTAGTTCAGATGCTACAGAGCCATGCCATTATCACAGTATGCTCCAGCAGGGAAATAGGTCAAAATTCCTCAAGCATGGAGCACTGCTTAAGATGAATACTTGACTCCAAGTCTGGAGATGTCTTATCTCTGGACAGCTCAGGGAATGAGACAGCACAGCTGGTATCTATCTGTATACGTTCCTTTGTGGTCTAGCAACTAGGACATATCCAGCCCCTACAATACGGAGGGAAGGTCACTTCCAAGCTGTATCACCCTGTGGTACTACAAAGAGAAGTGAGGTATGCAGCCCTCTCCACACGAGGCAGGGCATTCTCCTTGACAGTCTAAAGAGTCATGTGCATCCACAGATTGTCTCAGTCTGACAAACTAAATGTTGTATCTTGACCTAGGCCACGTTTTGCCATGCTGTATAAGGAACTGTGCTCCAGTGATTTAGTGAATTTCTATACTCCTACTGTCAAGTCAAAATAGGCAGTGCTGATGTACTTCAGCATGTGCTGACATGGTAGCCAAAACACAACGTATATAAGTAACAGCTGTTATGCCCCTCTGGAGCACAGTTACCCGGCATAATTTATAGCAAAACCTGTAATCTGTGCCAGAACTTCAGTGTCAAAAGTTGTAATTAGACACCTTAAGAGCCTCTAATTCCTCTTAATGGGCAGAGCTCAATTAAATCCAATACTCAGGTCATATCCCTCTTCCAACCAGAACAACAAACCCCTCTGTAGTCCTGTTCAACATCTGCTGTGCTATGCCTCCTTCTTATTAGCTCCACTCCTGTATAACACTCATTAGGTTCTTTATTAGCTATTCTTGACAGCAGTGACACGTTCCCACCCCAACTAATCACCAGCTCATACCTGTATTATGTAACTCTTTCTGGGTAGTTAAACAAAGCATTTAATTTCTTTAAATGCTACAAATTCAGTTTTCTCTTGCACTCAGTTAGGAATCAGAGGTATGGTTCTTCCTTACCACTAAAAAATAACATTTAAATGGCTTCATCCTCTCTACCAGAAACACATGCATCTTGCCCTATTCTAAATCCTTTTTAGTCAGCTCCATGTACATGGCTTTTAAAGCCTTCACAACACTAAGTAATCGTTAAGGAAAATAACCCAAGAGCGTGAAGAACAAAGTCTACAAAAATCTAATTATAACATTGAATCAGACAAAATATGATGTGGTCATTCATGAGGTGACCTGTACAGATTTCCTCTGTGCGTTCCCCACGGTGTTTCTTGCACACAACTGCATAGTAGATGGGCAGAGAAAAAGAGTGAAGATATTCTCTTGATAAATGAGGGAAGCTGAGTCAGTATCAAGTATTTACTATTTAGCAGAAAGCAGACAGCTGGTTTACACTTTCAGAAAGCAAAGAGAAAGCATGAGCAGAGGTGGTAACAGCCTAACACAGCAAATGCAGCATGGTTGCACAAACCAGAAGGTGCTGGAGTCAATTGTTAATTCATTATGTGCATGAATTCAGAACCCCTGAAAAGAGAAACCTTTTCACAGAATCGCACAATTGTTTGCATTAGAAAGGACCTTTAAAGATCACCTAGTCCAATTCCCCTGCAATAAGCATGGACATCTTTGACTAGATCAGGTTGCTCAGAACCCCATCCAGCCTGATCTTGAGTGATTCCAGGCATGGGGCTCCCACTCCCTCTCTGGGCAGCCTGTATCAGTGTTTCACCACCTTCATTGTAAAAAATTTCTTCCTTATATCTAGTCTAAATCTACAGTATTTTAGTTTAAAACCACTACCCCTTGTCCTTTTGCAACAGGCCCTACTAAAAAGTCTGACCCCATCTTTATTATGCACCCTTTGAAGGGCTGCAATAAGGTCTCCCTGGAGCCCTCTCTTCTCCAGGCTGAACAACCCCAACTATCTCAGGCTTTCTTCATAGGAGAGGTGATTCATCCTCTCATCATTTTTGTGGCCCTCCTCTGGACATGCTCCAAGAGGTCCATGCCTTTCCTGTGCTGAGGACTCCAGAGCTGGACGCAGTACTCCAGGTGGGGTCTCACCAGAGCTGAGTAGAGGGCCAGATCACCTGCCTCGACCTGCTGGCTATGCTTCTTGTGATGCAGCCCAGGATACAGTTGGTCTTCTAGGCTGCGAGCGCACACTGTCCGCTCATGGCCAGCTTTTCATTCACTAGTACCCCCAAGTCCTTCTCTGCAGGGCTTCTCTCAATGCCTTCATCCCCCAGCCTGTATTGATACCAAGGATTGCCCTGACCCAGGTGCAGGACCTTGCACTTGGCCTTGCTAAACCTCATGAGGTACACATGGGCCCACTTGTCAAGTTTGTCAAGGTCTCTCTAGATGGCATCCCAACCCTCAGGAGTGTCAACCACACCACTTAAGTTGGTGTCATCTGCAAACTTGGGTAGGTTGCACTCAATGCCACTATGTCATTGATGAAAATCTTAAACAGTACTGTTCCCTGTATGGACCCCTGAGGGACACCTCTAGTCACTGATCTCCATACAGACATTGAGCTGTTGACTACCACTCTCTGGATGCGACCATCCAGCCAATTCCTTATCCACCAAACAGAGATATGTCTCTGAACAAAATGGGTTCCAACTCTTTATTTCCCTTATTTGCTGCTTATTGTTATTCGCAGGCTGGTTTTGTTTATTTGTTTGTTTTGCCTTTTTTTTTTAAAATATCTCTCTTTGTTCCTGTGTTTGACATGCTTCACTGTAAGTAAGGAGCAGACACTTTTCACCTACAGCAGGGCTCCGGGACTCTTCAGTTCAAACAATCTGTCACAGGTTATTGTATTAGAGCCATGAGATGCCTGGCAAGCAAATAAAGGTCACACTTCACTATGAAATATTTATAAGAAACATATCTGCACCATTATCCTTGCACTGAATATGCATCCTAGAAATGGGACATGGTTTCCCCTCATAGGCTGCAGTGTAATGATTGTAAGTCACTTCTATGGGGTTGCTTGCTTATAAACATTGCAAAGCCACCTCAGAATGGATATATAAAGAGACTCTTCACAGACACAACCACAAATTAAACCTGATCCAGAGCACAGTCCCTGGACTGCACTCATCTACCCTGTGAAACTGCTTGAGCAGTTTCTGGAACGGCCTGGACCTGGGCTACTCTCAAACCATTCCCAGGCAAAGTGAGAGGTCACTCAATACACACTGAAAATTTAACCACTGCATTTTAGAGGGTAAAGGAGTTTTAATGGCAAGGACAGATGCTCATCTGTGGATGGCCTCTGCTGCACAACAGAGGTACAGGCACAGTTAATTACAGCATAGCCCTAACTATCTTACACCAATTTGCTTTCTCACATAAAACATTTTGGAGTTCTGTTAGCAGCTGCTCAGGAATCTCAGTTCACAGACCATGGAAGGCTGCTGAAGAACAGGGTCTAAAGCTGTAGGAGTGGCACACAAATGCAACTTATATCCCTTTATCACTTTGGGAAATGTAAAGTACTGTCATATCCTAAATACATCGATCAACATGTCTGATGTTTCTCTAATTAACCTAGACAATGTTTTTGCTTTAATCTTTATGTCATATTCCAAGAAAAAATGGAATAACTTTGTATTCACTTGCTGATTTTTGCAACATACAGTAAATTATGAACAGGATCAAGTGTTCAAAAATAAAAATAATAAAAAATATTATAGGTAGCCCTGTGGGGAAAAAAAAAAAAAAATGAAAGTTTTTACATAATTAAAAACACCTTTTACTTGGGAAAGAAGGAAGGTGCAAATGAAGGTCATACTTGTCACCCAAATTCTTGCATATCCAATTTTTAAGTGCTTGACTTTGCAGCTTGCAATATTCTTTCAATGTACTATTTTTTAATTAAAAAAACTGACAAAAATCCTGCTGACAAGGCCAGTTCTAGAGGGAAAAAAAGCATTTTAAAACAGTAATTTCTGGCTAATTTCCCTATAGAAAATGATGGGTTTACCTGAAGGGACTGAAAATAAATATAAAACAAAGGAAGCCACGTGGTAAAAATCAACGGAATAGATGAAGAGAAGAAACAGACTGTGAGGACCAGAAACACCAGCAGAAAGCAGGTACAAATGCAAAGGCCAGAAAACCCTCAAGGGAGTTTGAGAAAGAGAATTTTAAACTGAACACAAGGGAGGCTGGCAGAGCCTAAGTACGTATGAATAAAGGACCTCCGCCTACAGAACTGGATGCCAAGAGAAACTAAATATATGTTTCCTCTGTTCTTACTCTTCCTTTGGCACCTGTCACTGATGGAGACAGAACTCTCTGCTCCATGTACCTTGGTCTGACTCAATACTATCACCCCTATTAGTTAGTATAATCCCACTGTATGCAGGCTGAAAATCAAAAAGGAATACTTTATATAGAATGGATGATTATGGCCTTCTCTAAAACCATAAACAAACCAGCCTGACATTGCCTTATCTAGTTCTTCAGGGAATTAATTATTAATGCCTTGAGAGCTATACAGAATTTGAACACACACACACACACACACACACACACACACTAGCACGCATATGATGGGTAGCAAACAAGTTTCCTAGCTTTAAAAGGAAGAATATCTCTGGAAACATTAAAATTATTTTTCAAACCTTCACCATTTTCTGTGAGTTACTTTATTTTTTCCCCCATTCTTTATATGTGTGTATGTTTGTATACATAAATGTGTGTATACACATATATAAAATCAGATATTTAAAATACTTGTTTAAAATTATTCTGAAAAGTTAGGAAAAAGCCTAAAAACATGTAAACAGGATTTCTAGCAAGGTCTCCTGGTGCCCACTTTTGGTGGAGTAAAAGACTTTCAACAGCAATGAAGTGGATGTTGCACGTTTCCCGCTGACTGCTAGGAGACTCTTGTGGTCTTCTAGTTTGTCTCAGCAAAGACTTGTCACTATTCTGACAGACAGCTTCTGTCATCCTGTTCATAACAGATGATAGAAAAATTCTCTCTTCTCATCAAGAAATAGGCAACTACTTAAAGTACTATATTCTTTACCATTCAGACAGGTTTTTTCTGTTACTATTTCATTTTTAATTCCCTTTATTTTTTAGCTAGAGGTTCACTTGATGACTGAGAAGCAATGTGCTCAAAATGCTCATCAAAAGGCTCTGCTCTGTTTTTGGCTGCATTTTTGGCTGTAAGAGCTGTTCCAAGCACAGGATACCTTCCTACCTCTAAATATACAAGCTCTTCTTGCTTAATAACATATCAGTTATCATGGTGATTGCTGTAGCCAACAGGGAAATTCACCTCCAATGGACAAATACTGACATTCTAAGCAGATCGACTGACTTCCTGCAAAGACGACATCTCTCCATTAAATACACAGAGAGAGTCTTAATGAATTATTTCAGCAGGATGCTTAACTTTTTCATGGCTAGAGGCAGAAGAGGGAAACCTGAGCTTCAGACAGTAAGAGGACCAGAGTTTCACATGGTATGAAACTAATTACTGAATGGCTGCTGTCCCCAAAGGTAAAGGCTCCTCTTTTAACATCTTATATGATAGTAAAAGCCTGCCACAAAAGCCTATTAAATTTAAAATGTGTAATTTTGGTCTGTTTAATAAATTGTCAAGTTTCATAACAGTAACTTAAAATTTTAAGAAGTAATTCTGCCACCTGGGGAAATGAACATGTACAGTTCTTTGAGTACGCATTAAGTTAAATAAGGGAAACATATCAGTTCCTTCTTTGGTCTGAAATGTATGTATTTTAGTTCCAATAGGACAGTATAGGTAGGACAATCAGACCAAAGTTTAAGTCAAGGAACCTGTGGCTAGAGGAGTGAACATCTGTCTCCAACATTATCAATCTAGTTTACAATATCCCACATTAACCTCTTATTTGTAGATGTTACATTGGATGGCATTTTCTCATTGCTGTTATGGAAAAAGAAGGTGTATATTTCTTTCCAGAATAGCCATTGTGCACAATTTTAAACACCCGTTTTGCTTCAGCTGAACAACCAAAAGGAAGGACACCCGCAGTTGGAAGTGAATGCCAGAATGTCATGCAGAGAAATGACATTCAAAATGCAACTCATCAACAGTTCTAGATGGCAGACAAGCACGGTACTTTAAGGCATCAACAACATTGCCCATCTCCTATAAAGGCATCATTGCCAGAACATTACCTAATTTTAAAACAAGAAAAATTCACCTCAGGTGGGTGACAAACTAGAAAATTTCTGAATCCAATCCACAGTTCTCACTATTATGAAGGCCCAAATCAATATAAAAATACACAATTCTGAAGGGAGATGATGTATGAATATTCTCACAATTCAAAAATTACTTGTCTCATCTAGTTTTTCAGGATTAAAAAAATAATAATAATCACCTAGTTTATGATAGTAGGAGAAAAACTCTGCCTAGTTCCCAAATGATGCAGGTTTGTATGCCTGTAAGACAGAAAATTCTTAGACTAGTAATTTGTTGTTGCACCAAGAATTTACCAACATTACCATATCACACTGATACCAAGATTAAAAACTGAAATAGCACACTGGGCAAGGTTCCTCAGCAGATCTGTGCAATATGTGTCATACTAGTACTGAAAATACACATAGGTTTAACTAACGAGATCACACAATGCAAGTGCAAAACATAAAATACACCCATTCAGCTGGAGAGAAAATGAAGATATAGTACAAGTTCATTTTTTTAAAAGAATATTGCTTACGTTAAAATAAAAGCTCTTTCTCTTTCAAGAGGGAAAGATTTCCAATTGACTTATCCCTAATAATGTGCACATTTAAAATCATCAAACCTTGCACATCTGGGAAATGTCACTGTTTTCACATTATAAATGTAACATTTACAGCTATGTACCTATTAATGTTTTATATTTTGTCTGCTATCGTTGTGTGTTTCAGGAGAGCTAAGAGGGAGGACTAGGATAAAGGAACAACTGCTTCATTCCTGCCTGGCAGTTCCTATGCTCTTATGAAACTATCATCTGTGATTATCAGGCTGTTTTTAAATATAATCTACTGAGAGTAGAATGTGATTTGCAATATTAAATGGCATCAGTGCAATCACGTAGCTCAATTCCCATGTGCCCCTTTGAAAATCTGCTCACTTTTTTACTTAAATTCCTCTTCCCCTACAGAACAGTGCATTGATTCCTCTTCTTTAGCTAGATGAATCCCTTCTCATGTGATTTCACATGTCAGTCTATTCTAATCACTTCCATCTGCCTCTGCTCATCCAAGCACAGCACAGGCATTTGAAAGGGCTACGAGATGCTTTCCTTTGGAACTCCACTGAATAGGAAACAGATTACTTTGATGACTCCAAGACGTGGATAAGAAGACATTTCTGGTATAATAACCTGCTGTTGACAGAAATAATACTAAAAACATAAATACCTGTTACATTGTCTGTCCTTCTACATGCTTGGTGCTTTCCAAACTCTTTTTTCTTTACTGATTCTGTGATTCTGTGATTTACTGCTGCACTAAGTAGCTTGTCAGAGGAAAGTCAGTAGTGTTTCCTACTGCTGTAACAATATTGAACAAGGTCAAGATTCAAATAAAACCATGGGAAAAAAAAAATTCCTTGGACTACATGGGAGCATGCAAAACCTGATTTTGTGTCTGCATGTGTGTGTGCATTTTTCCTCATACGTTAAAACTAATTTGATTTTTTTTTCTGAAGCATTTTGTCAAACATATACATATGGACTACACACAAATATATATGTATATTATTTGCATACATATACATATGCTTAATTGGTTTGAACACTTCTATGATCTCTGTGGTGTGACAATAGCTTTCAATTTACAATCACTTATAAATGCTGGGGGTTTTTTTTAACTTGGTATTGACCTGCTCCCATGGTTCACCACTGAGACTGTTCAAATACAACCAGTCCTAATAATAAAACCAAGCAGACATATTTGACATAATAGAACACATATTATTCTCTTTACCTTTAAAAATATTGGGGGTTTTTTGCTATTTCTACAAAGCAATATGTAAACAGTTTTGCCACAAAAAAAAACCCTCATTAAACCTTTTAGTTGCAAGTGTTGGTTTCTCAATAGTATATTTTATGTACACTAGTGTATATCACGTGCTTGCATCTTTCACCAAAACACCCTTTAAGACTAAATACAATCAATAGTGCAAATATTCAAGTTTAATTTAATACCACTTGCAAGTTTTTCTGTTCACACACTTTTATTGCAAAAATAATTGTAGAGAAAGTAAATTAATATCTAAAATTAGTGGCTATATCTGTAGCTTCCTAAATATATAGGCCTAAATATGTATTATGTAATTGAGTACAGACATAAAGCTTTATATATTTTTTCTCACTTTGAAGAATTAAAAAGAAAAGATTAATCAGAGTAATAAGCTGTTTTTTATATGTTTGTCAGTTTCTTTTCTTTCACTAAAATATAGTGAAATAAGAATTTTTATACATATATGTAACTTTTACAGGAAGCTAGAAAAAATGGGCTTTAAAGAGCAGCCACACTGGTTTCAAGAGAGTGTTCAATATTAATTTTATACCAATTAGTTTTCTAGATTTTTACATTTTACTTTTACTCTTAATTTCCATTTCTGAGAATTAACCATAAAGTAGCTGTTTCCAGGACTATTTTCTATCAGTTTTATTAAGAATGTTGCTGATTTGGCTCTCTTCTATGATTTAACATCTAAGATTTTCTGTTCCTTCAGTCTCCTAGAGGGAAAATAACAGTATATTATGGAAAATGGGTTTGTGCCCTTCATGCAGATTGTATGTTTATTTATTCTTTACTTTTTCACTAAAACATACCATGTACGTACATGTGTATATATATATATACACACATAAACACATGCACACGCAGTAAGAGTACTAAGACGTTGCATTTAACTTCTTTCGCTGCATGGTTTTTCCTCAGACAAGAAGAGAATCTCACTACAGTGTTTTCCTAATTGTTTTTTAATGCACAAGCATTTTGGGCACAGGCAGACAAGAAATGAGAACACAGCTGGGAAACTTCAACTTGGATGATCACAGGTTGTAAACACCAAGGGACAGAGAGATCCTCATCTGATGCAATGGGTTCAGCTCCAAGAAAATAGTGGAGAGATGCCAGTCGAGGACCTAAGCCATTCACACTGATAGAAAGAAAACTGCTTTAGCTCTGATATTCTTTACCTAAAATCATAAGTTTAATACAGATTAAATTTAACTGCTACCGAGCATTAGGTCAAAAGCACTAATCTGGCTTAAGAAAGTTTTTCCACATACAACTGCTTACATAGTAGCATGTATCCTAATTTTAAATCTCCCATGCCCCAACTTCTTATTTTCCAAAAGCAAAATAACTATAAAGCTTACCTGCATCATATCACAGTTATATAAACTTAAGCATTCAACTTAGAAACTCCTAGCCTGGAAAGCAGGGAATTTTTATCAAACTATCCAAATATGTCAAAGTCTATAACATATGTTCCAAACATTACGCTTGAAGGACGTGCCATAATCCCCCATTTCAGGGAGTAATACTCAGGCATCAAGAGTCTCGATTATATAATAGTACTGGCATATAAATCTGCACAGTTAATTTATATTTAAACCAAGTAAGGAACCAGAAAGCAGTCAATCCTCCATCTAAACCCATGAAGGGCTTGAACCAGTATGCTTCTCAGAGCACTTGGAAAACTCAATGCAAACTGAAGTGGCATCTTATCCTTTCTTAGATAAAACCAGAAGAGTTGAAAAAAAAATAAATCTGTAGTCTCCAATTTTATATAACAACTTGTTGGTTAATACACTTGTACACTTGATATGCATGACCCAGATTCAATTCTGTTCTCTGCACAAGGAAATTCAAACTCACACTTACAGAAATTTTCTAACCACAAAGTTGAGTGACTGTATAGGGCTGCCTCACCTAAAATTTGTCCACTGTAGAGAAAAATGATTTCAAGAGTCAGAGTCCAATTATGACACGGCTTGACTTCTGTACAGGATGCCCAACTGAGAAGGGGTGTGTCCTGGGCTGGGATAGAGCTAATTTTCTTCTTAGCAGCTAGAATAGCACAGTGTTTTGTTTTCAGTATGCGAGTTGGTATGAGGAGAATGTTGATAATATACTGATGTTTTTAGTTGTTGCTAAGAAATCAAGGACTTTCCAACTTCCCATGTTTTGCTAGTCTGCAGGTGCAGAAAAAAATGGGGGGGCGGGACATAGTAAAATTAGCAGATCCAAATTGGCATTTTGATATGCTAATAAGATATTCTGTATCATATAATGTCATGTTCAGTATATAAGTGAGGGTCGACCGGAATACTCCCTCTCTCTTTCTCTCGCTCCCCTGGGATTGTGGTTTCAGTTTCAGGATCTTTGCTCCTCTGGGATCACTGTCTGGGAACAGACTGAGCGTTAGTCAGTGAGTGGTGAGCAACTGCACTGTACATCGCTCATTTGTATATGCTATTATTATCATAATAATTGTCATTATTATTTTATGTTTTATTTCAATTATTAAATTGTCCTTATCTCAACCTACGAGTCTCCTTACTTTTACTCCTCCAATTCTCTCCCCTATTCCATGGGGGGGATGGGGAGAGAGTGAGTGCCTGTGTGGTGTTTGGCTGCCGGTCATGTTAAACTACGACATGCTAAACTATGGGTGCATGGGCTTGTGTTTTTTTCCTACTATACATGCCAAATTCATATTTAAATCTTAAATGTCCTGCCCAAGACCACACCTCCAGGCTATGGAGAGTGTTTCATTTCCTTAAATGCTGCTGTGGCAAGGTGTGACTTAGTAAGTGGTGTAATAACCCTTCTTTGTCCTCCCACATAGATTGTAACATCAGAGTAATACCACTGATACAGGGGAAGTACTTAAAACTTACATGTATAAACACATGTAACAACACATAACATATATCTGACATAATAACCTGTTCATCCTTAATATCAGTTATTGTGCACATTATACTATAAAACATCCTAACCTATATAATAGATACCATGATAATGTGAAGAATATATTGTAAATCAATTCAACACTCACAACAGACAATTACGGGATCCAAAGAACCAATAGTTTCCACTTGCTCTTTTAAACCTGCAGCAATATTCTTGGAAGAAATACTCATTTTCAAATAACAAAACTCGTAAGCCAGTCACACTGTATCTTTACCAGGCACCTGAGCTAGATATAGAAGCCCACCTAAGTGCTGAAATACTGTCTACCCCAAATTACAGTGCCCAAATCCAAATTAATATTCCTGAAAACTCAGTAACCATTGAGCTTCAGAATAATCTGATTGTTGAC
Source organism: Antrostomus carolinensis (assembly GCF_000700745.2). Classification (NCBI taxonomy): domain Eukaryota; kingdom Metazoa; phylum Chordata; class Aves; order Caprimulgiformes; family Caprimulgidae; genus Antrostomus; species Antrostomus carolinensis. The sequence continues at coordinate 56,176 of NW_010323875.1, read as the reverse complement.
ATAGTCTCTGGAGATAAGAGGATTTTAAATACCCCAAGATGGAGAAAGCTGTCATCCAGACTTTTTGGTGTTCTCCAAACTTGAGCGTATGTTGTAGAGGTGAAGCCAGCATGACTACTATACCAGGAAGACAGAAAACAAAAAACAACAACAAAAATTCCAACAAAAAACCTGGTGATGATTTCCTGTCAATTGTACATTTCCTTACTCCATGCCTTTAGGCAACACAAAAAAAAATAAGCAGCCTACTGTAAGGGACCAAACAGTTAAGCACACATTTTCCTGAAGTGTCTCTTCATTTGGCAAGACACTTAAGTGGACTGTCATTTAGCTAGGATCCAAACTCTGCTCTGTCCATTATGAAGTGGTCTTTCTGTTTGTTTGTTTAAGAAAACAGACAGTCCATTTTCTAACTCAGCCGTTTGTTCTCCTTCAGTAGGAGTTCTTTGTTTGCTGTAATGCTTGGCAAATTATTATTAAGCACATTCAATAATGGGTTGGAACTGTGGTACAAATGCAAAAGCAGAAGTGATTTCTAAGTGGGTGTAATTATGCTTAAGCAACTCTAAATTGGTTTCATCTTCAGTGCATCCATAGGTAATGGAAAAGAGCTACAACTTGTGCTAGCTAACATAAAACCTCATAATGAGTTGGTAAACCCTAAACTTATTTGCTTTCTCACTTCACTATTCCAATCAACATGCAGGTTTTGCCATTTTGAGCTCTTTTCTGATTATGGACCAGATGTCAAACATGAAAATCAGGATCAGTAACTCCTTGTTTCTGGTTGGAGTTGGTAAAGCAACTGCATGAAAATAGCAACAATTCAACCCATTACAGAATCTGTGACAAAGTTTCTGATAGCTGATTTAATGAAGTATCCAGACTGTGTTTGCAGTTATAAACTAGTTTTTAATGAACATAAAATGCAAAATATCACTACAACAGAGGAGTGCCTGGGGAGCGAGAGCACAACTCCCAACAGTCACACAGTCCAAGAAATGAAATAAATTTCCTATCTAGGAGGCTGGTAGATACTATGGAGTTAAGAGGGAAACAATCATTAGTTGTCCACTGGATGCCAATTTCATGAATAACAACAGTGCTTTCATCTCTAGATAGTAGGATATCCTCATGAAGTAATAATGAAAAAAAATCATACGTATAAAATACTAATTTCTGTTAAATTTATCTTCAATTCAATCCTGCAATTAATTTAAGCTACCATGAAGTGACTGAAAAATGCTACCATCCCAATTCACTGCGAGGTCAGGTTTCTATTCCAGAGGCACAACTGGCTACATAGAGGGTGGTGAGGTGGCAGAATCTTGCTGTGATTGTGAAACAGCTAAAGTCAAGCATGGATTTACTGAAAGGGCAGCAGAGCAGGGTGTAGCTACGTATTAACAGTGACAGGTGTGATATTATCAGGCTTGGTCTCCATGTGATGACTTCGTCTGGAAGAGGATTAAGTCCTGAATATCCTCCTTTGAAAGAAGACTGTTTTTCAGATAACAAGCTATCTTAAAAATTAATTGTGGCTTTCAAGTTTTGAAAGCCAGGAGTATCACTAAATCAAAAGCTTTGTTTTATCCAATGCCTCCTCTCGTACATCAGAAGAAAGTGACTACTTGAGATAATCTTTCACTTACAATAAATCTAAACCAAGAAAAAAAAAAAAAACCACCTTTAAATTGAACTCTGAAGCATCATTTTTTTGTTAAAACACAGCTTCTTCTTCTGCATGTCACATTAGATATACGTTACATTTACCCTAAGAGATTTTATCACTCTTTATGTAACTGCCTACTAAATATTTTATCAACCATACTGACAACCAAATAGACTTTTTTTTTATCAATGTACTAACAAAAACTTAAAATTCACAGCCTGTATTATAATTCTAAGTGTATTTATGGGATATGTGTATTTAAGGCTACAAAGTACTATAATAAATGCTATGGTGAATTAAAAACCAACATCCAAAGTCACAGTGAACTTACTGTGTGAATCGTCTTCCAAAAACAGCAACATTGTGGGTGACAGTGGAGAACTTAACTTACTCAAGATATTTTCATGTCCCAAATTCTCAAGTGACATGAAATAGTCACTTCCCTTTACATGAGTAAATCCAATCAGTAAATCAGCATTTCAGTAGTCAAGATGTATTACACTGCGATATCGGTTAGAAATATACAGTTTATACTTGCACTGAAATTATTTTCAAGACACAGTAGCAGATGAAAACATATGTTTTCACCTTGCATTATAAAATTAAAATTGATCTAGTGAAAAGTTGCTTTAGAAACACAAGGGAAAAGAATGTTTTGTTCTGGAAAAAAAAAAAATAATTGAGGAGAAAAAAAATCCCAAACGCTGAAGTATTTTTTTTAGCATTTTCACCACAGTGCTGCTTATAAACTTTCTTCCCCAAAGAACAGGTCAGACTATTCAGGGAATCTAAAGCTACCATGGAAAAACTTTGAAGCAAGGCAGGGAAAGATATACCATAAAGTATAGATATAACACTTTTGATGTGAGAAGTACTCATCCTGATACATAGATTAAGAGAAGTCCTCATTAAAGCACTCCCAGTAACAATCGTTGGGTATTTTTTACAATAATCTTTTGCATAACTGGGTTATGGTAAAACCCGAAATCATTCTGCATCACTAAGCAGTCTGACCCCTTACCATTCTATAGGAATTTTAAGACTATTTCACTATGGAATGCCTGCTTCTGTGTTTATTAGCTATTAAAAGGTGGGTTTGAAGCTAATTTGTACTAAAGAAGTGCTCAGCAGCCATTTATATCAGCTTTGTATTGAGGTTTCATTACATTATGTGACAAAAGATGAAACTTCTCTAATCTAGTTGTCTTGTTTAACGTGACAGTTACATGAAAGCAAATAATTTTATTCTTAATTCACAAAATCTCATAGATAGCTTTTTTTACATCTTATTCTTTCCTCTGCTCCTACATACATATCTACTGCTTACCTTCCTCAATAAGCACAAACACCTGCTGAAGTATGCTTCCTCTAACATTATGTACCAATACTAAGAAATACTCATTATGTTACAAGTGTCAGAACTAATTTCAGTTGGTAAACTTAATTTTTTTTCTAGATTTTGTCATAACCTATATACAAAGAGATTATTGTTTGAAGAGGTAACAACTCTGCTGCCAGGGGAAATGGTTTGCCTTCCTCAACTCAGCATCTATACGCTGAAGAAAAACTAGTATTAAATAAATAAAACCTAAAAATAGGTTTTAACAGGTTAGAACATTAATTATTTTGTATATTGTTACGATGAAAATGTAGTTCTTTCTAAAATAATTTCAACTTCAAAAATTTCCATTTCAGAATTGTTTTTTCTCGCCTTTAAAATAAATTGACCTCAGAATTACAGAGGTCAAAATGAATAATTATGCTTGCTGTCCATTAAAAATAAAATTAACTAATCCTTTCAGAAATCTGTCTGAAGATACCTACTGGATGCCAAGCAATGTTGTTGTTCTGCTGCTTAGTAAGTATTCCTATAGTTCTTTCTGGTTGGAATGACACTGTCCCTAGACTGTGTTCATACATAATTGTACTGAAGATATTGATTTGATCTTCCTTTTTAAATTTGCTGAGGAATATTCTCTTAGATTAAGGTCCTAATCTGTTCTCAGTGTTATCACACTCATTGTCAGATACAGAGTTAAATAACCTCATTAGTATTTCATACATTGAATAGCAGGAAAAGATACGGATCAATTTGTGTCTAGATATTTTTCCCTTCCTAGAAACTCATTCTTAAAGAGCCAAACTCACAGCCATGGCAAAGTTACTGTCCTCACAGGCAGAACAAGCAGCACACCTCATTCAGTTTTGTAGAACCAGAACCAGTATCCCTGGAGCTGGGAGTGGTAAGGAAAGAGAGAAAGCCAGAGAGTATGTAACAGAAACTCCAACAGCTTTTGATGTCATGCCGATATTCAGCTAATTTTGTACTTGATAAAAGCACACAACTATCTCTACCATAACCATCCTTTCCAGACCTTCTTGTATTTTTAAAAAAGCTGTTAATTTCATTGAATTTTAACTATATATAAGAATTTTATGCTAATTATAACAATCTGGGCTTTTGATATTTGCCTGATGTTGTTCAAGTTTCTTTTTAGCATTCAATTGAGGCTGATACAGTTATCAAACTATTTGATTATTTAAAATCAATCTATTAACAAGTGAAATCTAGGAAGCAATTCTGCAATCAAGGTAGTTTTTATCACATCCACAGAAATTATTCATACAGCTACTTTCCAGGACCGAATCTGTAATCTTCACTGCACTAGTTAGGTGCCTACAGAAATATCCAGACCTAGAGTCAGTTTTGATTTCTTTCTTTCCAAATTGTATTCCTCTGAATTACAGAAAACAAGCATTTGAAACACCATTCCTAATTTCTACTTTACTCTTCTGCTTAATCTCCTGCTTTTTTGTGAGGTTTTTGTTGTTGTTTTTTGGTTTGTTAGTTTTTGTTTTTGAGATTCATCAAAAGCAACAGCATAAAAACTATGGATCCTCATCAAAAAGGATAGGCTGATGCACATGTTTTAGTGGTGGGACAGAGTTCTACCAAATATTTGGTAATTTACAAAACTAATAAAATAGTAGGAAACCTTAACCTCCCTAGCTCTTTTAATGAATTGTTGCACGCTTGCCCAAGTGATTTCTTGTAAAACTAGTGACATCGTATTTCATCATCTTTCCTTTTTTGATCTCATGTTCAGAGAGAGAATCAGGAAAGCACTAAGGTACCTAGTCCTAGTCAGGTAAAACACAAGAGATTTCATTTCTGCTTGTTCTTGAATGCTTTATATATGCAAAAGTTTCTATGGTCTATAGGAGAGGTGTATCTCCCTCCACCTTGCTCTGTCTAGAAGGGTCTGTCTCCCGGTTAGAGGCTTTCACTGTCAGCATACTAACATCAATCCACTGCATTCATACAGCAAGGTACCTGCTAGTAATTTAGAGACAGGTGGTTTTTTGTTGTTGTTGTTGTTTTTTTTTCCTTTTTTCTTGAATGACAAAACTCACTGGTTAAAACATTCTCTTTTTTCAAATTCTCAAATACTTACAGAAATTTATTCAACAAACAATGCATGATTATGGGGAAGCCTATAAACTACACCAGTAGCCTATCAAGCACAGTTTGAAAATTGAGTAGAAAGTACTATTTCCCCAACTCAACTTGTATTACCATTACTGTCATTTCAGTTAAGGAAAAAACACAGTCAGTATATTTGCCATTAACATGTAAAACCATGTATAGATATTTAGTAGGAAATGACAACTTATTTTAATCCCAATAGCAACATCGCTGAAATTGCTCACAACTGCCTCATCCCAAAAAACTCTGCAGGCAACTACAAAATATATGACACAGCACCCCTCACCCTCTCTAGGCCTTGAGTGACCCATATCTTACATTTCTTTAGATAAATTATTAGACTTATACTGGATCTACTGAACAGTACCAAAAGATGACAACATCTCATAGATTCACGATCTCATTTGCCACAAGTTTATGGTGAAATGTCAGCTCTACAACATTTTGAGATGTTTTACTTCTCTTTGAAGGACTACTACTTATTGCCTAATCCCAATTTTATACTAAGTATCTCAGTAAATACAAAATCTGTCAAATATATATCTTATTTCTCAGAGCAAACTGTGTAAAATGATTAAGCATAAGAAAAAATTGCAAAAGTCTGTTTATGGTTAAAAAAACAAGGTATGACATAAAATAGCTTGGACAGAAAATAATATTTTAATAAAATTTTAATATAATATGTTACTGGTGTTTCAAGTCATTAAATATTCATTATTTCTGCACCTTGAGAACTGTGGTATTCCCAAGCATGTAAAATTTCTGTCTGCCAGCTACAATCCCAGTTTACTGTATATCATCACACTTTCCTGATCTATTATGCAAGCACTACAAACAATTTACTTGATAAATGCTTCAAATGAACAACTGTAAGATCTACTTTTATTAACTTAACAGAAGAACTTCCATCTCCAGTTCAGACTGAGAGAAATCAAGAACAGCAAAATACAGCAGCATGACACCTTGGCTACTTCCTTGCCAATAAGGATATCTCTATGCAGTATAAATCACTGTAAAAGCTAATAGTAGATAATGTTGCTCAATAACCAATCAATCCATGGCTGACCATTTAATATCTCACCTGGTTTATAAATGTCCACGTCATGTTATTAAACTTCAAGTCATAAATGTCACACTTAAGTAACAGTATAATAGTAAGTCAAAATTTAACTCCTAGAGATTACTATAGTCCACTAAGGAATGTTTTCTGGTGGTTTTTTTGGTTTTTTTTAGGTTTGGGGGGTTCTTTTGTTTGTTTGTTTGTTTTTGTTTTGTTTTTGGTTTTTTTTTGTAATCCATCATTTCATTACCTAGTTGTAAAAAAAAGGAACATTTAGTAGCTTGCATGGAATATAAAAGCGTACATTTTCGTGCTCACTGATACAGCTTTGTTCACATTTGCAACTATGAAATACATATTCAAATGAAATTTGAGATTGCAAAATATCACAATTGAACATCACTTTATTTCCCTTTTAATCACGTCCAGGAAAGGCTGCAAGGCATTCCAGAAGGACTTAAAGGAAAATGAATGAAGAATACAAAGTAAAACGCAGTTCAGAGAAGATGCAAGGACACATTTGTTCTCTTTATGTGAACTGAAAATTGCATCACCAAAAATTGGGAGCCCAAATATCAAAACTAGTTAAAAGAGAAATGACAGTGCTTGCAAGGTGCAAGTCGAGATAACCAAACCACAGATCTCTAAATCGGTTCCAGAATATCCCTAAAAGTGGTGTAGAATAAAACCATTATCAGGTTCCAAATTAATTTTAAAACACCCAGGAAAATAAACCTCAAAATTAAGAAGGACATCTCAACAATTCCTCACCACCAACGTGTAGCTAAGCCAAGCAAAACCAATAGGTTGATAACAAAGCTACTACAAAGCCGAAATTAAGTTTATCATTTTAAAACCAAGGAAGCTCATCACCTGAAAAATCCCTTGAGCTCTCTGGGTTCAAACACAGGGAACTAACACACAGAAACAGGTGATTAAAATGTTTCTGTGGTTTTAAAGACTCCTACACGCAGAGCCTTTGAACAGACTGGGATTGCTTAAAGAGGAACTGAATAACCCTGCATTCACAACTGACAAAATGATCAACAAAACAGTCAGACCTGGATCCACATGCAAAATAAACAGTTGCCCTTGGCAACAGGAGCAGCAAAATGGCTGTGGTCCTCCTGCCTGCTGGGTTTGTGCCACAACCTAGGAAAGTCACGGCTGGTGCTGGAGCTCCTCTCCTCCTCCGCCTTCCTCCTGCTGCTCCTACAATGGGGGCAGCTCACCCGGGATGCACCATGGGTCTGCTCTCACTCTTCCCTCCTTCTCTTGTCTTTCTCCGGCCTCCCTTTCTCAGAGAAGCAAAAATTGTTTGTACTTATACTACAAAGCTGCCTGCAGCTTATTCTGGACAGAAAAAAAATAAAAATAAAAAATGCTATGCACTGCAATTTACACTTTCTTTCCAAAGCAAACATAAAGGACCACCTTATGAAATTCAGAAAAAAAGCCTTTAAACTGGAATAAACAGACTAAGAGATCCATCATCAGGTGCATAAACAAGGTAGAGAAGTAGGAAAGATACCTTAGCAAGAATAAGCTGCAGCAAAGGCAGAGGACAGTATAAATTCAACATATAGAACCCAAACTAGCCACTTTTGTACATAGATTATTATGTCAAATTGATTGTTTCCAATTCTGTTCTTGATATTAATTGTGTTTATTCAGCTAACTGATCTATATGAACTAGTATAATACTGAAAAATGTCTGTTAAGGGCCACCACTCTTCTTCCAGTGAAAGCTGAGCTAGCGCTTGGTAGGAGAAAGACTCCATGTAGAAGGACAGAGCAAGCATGAAAGTGCAGACTTGCAAGTTCACACTTGGTGATTTAAGGCAGAAGAACCCCGCCAGAACAGCCAAGGTTATTACAAGTCTCCATTCAATTGCTACAAGCAAAGGCCTCTCAAGCTGTGCCTAACAACTGAAAACAGTCATGACTTTGAAAGGACAAAAGCACAAATCCTAACAAGGCTTTAACCCAAGCCGCACATGAGAGTTGTAGGAAATCCTACTAAAACCTATCCTCCAATCTCCAGAATCCAACACAACCCCATTGATTCCTCACCGAGTTCAGGCAAACAAACGTTATAGTTTTGAACCAATGGTCAACTCTTCAGTTGTTTGCTGCCAAATAAAACAGTGCTGAGCTTTTGATATTCCAATTTCATTTAAATTACAGTGAAAACCAGATGTATGAAAAAATAAGCAGTAACAAGAAGTGCGGACTCTGCATTTGTAGAAGCACGCTTTTGGCTGAGGCTGATGAAAGATTTCTGTGCTGCCATGGGGAAGCTTGAGATGTAAACCTGGTTCCTCCAGTCCTAGAACCACCAAGGTGCAAAGCATCTGTCTTCTGCTTTAGGAGCATAGAACTGCTTCAGACTTGCTGGAAGTTGCTATTAATTCCCATCAGTTCTCCGTTTTCACTTTACTTTGTACTCCTGCCCATTCTAGTTCTGCAGTATTGTAGCAGTGAAAGAAAATTAGTTGAGAGAAACTATGTGTACACACATCGTGAGAAACACAGCAAGAGGACAGACAGCAAAAAAGCACAAATTGTTTTTCAGTCCCGATGCATATTGCATTATTATCTGCATATCATCCCTACCACAGCTGATGAGTGTCTCCAGGGGATCGGTAGATTTTTCAAACTCTAGTTACATCCAAGAATCGTTAAGACATTAAACAAAATGAAGGAGATTTCTCAGCATATTGAAGGGCCCGGCAGCACTAACAGGCTCTACCCTCAGGTTGTCAAGACTGAGACTGAGAGATGCTTCAAACTACACTGCTTTTGCTAGGAACTGAGGCTGCTTTGCTGGATCTGACCAAATATGATAGCTTCTCATAAACACACAGATTGTCATATACACACACTGAAATTCAAAACAACATTTCACCCTGTCATCAAAATAGGCTAGCTATAGGAATTTATAATTTTACTTGTGGAAGATTTGCATACTGCTGCCCATGTAGCCTCTAGTGTCTTCCCATTTTTCAATCAAAACACTGCACATTGTAGTCTATATGCAACAGAATACTAAGCACATCGGTGTTTCTTCTGCATGGTTTTTGAGTCATTATAAACGCATACATACTAACAATATTTTAGGAACATCACCCTCCTCCTTTAAGCACACATATACATAAACACACACTAGCCCATCTGCATCTACACACCTTTTTCTATGTCAATCCCAAAAATCAATCCCAGGTGGCATTACTTATTTAAATGCTGTTGACAACTTTATGAGAAATTCATAACTGTGCTGAGAGAGAAGGAAGGCTCACTGTGAGTCAGACAGTGCCTGAGCTTTGGACAGTTGCTCTAATACATTCCTCTTTTTAATCAGGGATTACTACGTCAGATAGGGAGCTTCTCCTGCAAGGCTTTCCTCAAGGAAAATAAGGCAGATTATTTTCTACTGTGAAAGGACAAATCTGATGAAACACTTTATAACCTGACCTTAGAGAAACACACAAAAATTGAGTAAAATAACACTGAAGTTCACTTGGTGCATGATTTCATTAATCAATCAAAATCATTAGTTCGACAAGACTGAAATAGATTTTCATTATATTATACAGAAGGAAGAAGAATCTCCCCACCCTCACAATTCCAGTGAATCAAGTTATCTTCAAAAAGGAACAAAAATACCACAAGGTAAAACAAGGTAAAATTAACACAGCCACACTGGACAACTATAAGAAACAAAATCAGGATAAATAAATGTATAATTGTCATGTATAAACATAAAAATTAGTGTTAAGTGCACTTCCAACTCACACAAGGTTGCTATCCAAAATTTATTAATGCAAAGAACTTTTTACACCTCTGGTAAAGTGAGCATTACTTATCATACTATTCTATTAAAGGTTATGTATAACCTCAAGTCCTAGTTTTTCTTCTTAGTAGGTAGAATAGCTGTGGTGTAGTTTCAGTGTAGAACGTGTTATGAGAGGAATGTTGATAAAAGTACTCATGTTACTAGTTGCTGCTGGAGCTCAAGGCCACTGTGTTTGGCTGGTTCACAGCTGCATTAGGACTGGAAGGGAGAAGTGTAGTGAATAGCAAAAGCCAAAACTGGCATTTGGATGTGCCAATGAAATATTCCATATCATATCATGTCATGTCAGTATATTAACCAGGGCTGACCAGAAGACGGGGGTATTCTCTCGGGGATCGTTTGGGCTCTCGCTCTTCTGGGGCTTCGGTTTCGGGATTGTCTCTGCTCCGGGATCGCTGGCTGGCACAGGCTGGACATTGGTTCACAGGTGGTGAGCAACTGCACTGTGCATCACTCATTTGTACATTCTGTTATTACTGTTGTTATCATTATCATTTTATTTTAATTAGTAAAAAGTTTCTCAACTCCTGAGTCTCCTTGCCTTTTTCTTTCCAGTTCTCTCCCCTGCTCCCTAGAGGAGCGAAGGGGAGGGGAGAGATCAGGCTGTGTTTGGCTGCAAGGTGCAAGGCAAAGGGGTGAATCCACCCAAACCACCCATACCCCAGTTCAGGAAAATAGCCTAGCATTATGGAAAACACATCTAGGTGCATTTTATGGATACCAGCAACTACAGTTCCAGCTAAAAAGTAAATTGAAACTTTAGATGTCCAAGCCTACGATCTTGATCCATCTTCAGGGGCAACACACAATGCTTCAGATATGTCCCGAATGATTTCTACGACAATGTATTTAATCCAGCAATGGTGAGATACTGCTGTCGGTACCAAGTAAGAAAAGACACATGCAGCACTTACTGTGTTCTGAGTTGGAGACAAAGGGTAACAACCAGGAGGATGGGCACTTTCCCAGAGCCCAGGCAGGCTCATATAAGTTTTATTTATACATACAAGACCCCTGCATTTGGGTAACACAAAGGGAAATTCAACCCAGAGCCACTTCTTTGAGACTCCAAATATCATAGAAAACCTCAAGTTGGGGTGAAATGTAGGAGGAAATAGAGCTGGGATATTGAGAAGGACCAGGTACCATATCATCACTTCTACTGACTTGAAAGAAATCACAATGATACAGGGACTGTGAAATATAAGGAAGAGGAACTGATTTTGCTCAGACAGCTCTCAGCAATTCTGGCATCTCATCTGCCTACTGCCACAGTAGAAATCAGTGGGAACAGAAGCCAAATTTCTGTTTTGATTTCAATATCACAAAGCATATGATGAGATACTGCAAGTGGAAAAGGCACTGCTGTGGAACATCAGGGCATCTTTGCTTTGCTTTACACTTTCTTCAATTCAGACCAAAATGGGTTTTACACTTTTGAGTTAGTCTGTGACCTATTCCCATGTTGATAAATTATAATTATCACTGAAATAGCTGGATATAGCAGTAAGAACAGGTGGTGAATTTAACCATTTCCTACATATTAATAACTGTAAATAGGATAGTACAAAAGCAATTAAGTTTAAGCCCATACTATTTTTATCTGTAAGTGAACAAAATGCTGTATATAGCCTGGCAGCAGCCCTCCATACATGTACCAAGAAGAAGAATGCAATTTGGTACTGATTCACAGAGAGAGACAGCACAGCAAATTTCAGGAAGGGAAAGAATTGAGGTGTTTATCAGATTTAAAAACAGTCAGAGGGTGAAAAGAACTGAGAATGTTTGAAAGAACAAAAATAGAGTTAAAGAAACTGGGGGAAAGTATAAGAAACTATTTTTAAGGTGTCATTAACATTTGCTAGGTTCGAAGTGAGAATAAAGCAAAAAATAAACATCCCAAAATAAAAGTTTACATTGAATAATTTATGGAAAGGTTATTTTTCTGACAGAAGGGGAATCTTCATGTTTTTCTAGATCCTTGTTTTACATACAAGTAAGACTGTGGTCAATTTGTTTTGGATTACTAAAGCAAGGAGGGTGAAGGCAGGGAACCAAACAACCATAAGACCCTCAGTCATCTGTGAAATGGGTACAATAACAACTACACTACTAGTGTAGAACTTCAGCTGCATGGAAAATAAACAAAATGCATTTAACGGTGTTCAGTTCTCTCTAAATATAAGTCTTGCTTCACATTGACAATTATCTAATCAGTAATTAAGCTGCATTGGCATAAGGCTGAATTAAAACGAAGATTAGTCACTCTGACTATGCTGAAGCATCTGTCAAGTATATAATTTCATAGTATTTTCTTGGACCACATTGGCCAACAAGATGGCTGAATTTAAAGATTGCAATTTCATTGCAATTTCTTTACAGTTCAGTAGAAATGAGAGAGACCATTTTTATAACTTCACGGGTAAAACTATAAATTACCATTATCCCATCCCACCACACATCAGGAGCATCACAAAAGAAAAGATGTTTTGTAAAGGCTGTTTGGTAATCTGAACACCAACTCAAGTCCTAGAGCCCAGACACATGATCAAAGGCACATGCAGTTGATACAGTTGGTGAGAGTCCTCATAAAACAAAATAAATGGCACAGTGAAAAAAGTATCCACTCCCACACTTAACATTCCTAGAATTAAGACACATTGGCAGAGCAACAAGTAGGGAAGAAACTACTACTACACTTGACCAGTCTCTGAGATAGTTTAGCCCCATTCGTGTACACAAATGAAAGCAACTGTGTGTATGAAAGAATATTCCTGCCAAGTGTCAATGGCTGTAACCGAACGAAGTAGGAAATTAAGACATCCATAAAAAACTTGGAAAAGTGCTATCATGAAACCTAGATCTGACAGTATGTAACAGTAGCTACAAGAAATGTGATACAACAGACTGAATACATTCTGTACTGGAATATAGCGCAGTGACAGACACAGCACAGACAGAGCAGAGGAAGAGTTATTCAAAGAACTTTCTTCTGAGACTGTCTTTGGTTTTGTCGCTGATACAGAAGTTAAAGCTCCTTATCTGGATATATAAATTCGAAACCAAAAACAACAGTATAACACACAGAAATAAGCTTTAAAGTAGGTAAGCGATTATCAAAACCTCAGTTTATACATTAACATAAATGAAACTAGACAAATGAGAACAGATGTTGTCTTGCGGCGATTATTTACCATTACTAATGCATAAAAGCACAATAAACGTAGCTATTAGCATAGGAATGCTTTCATCCAGCTGTAATCTCAACATTCACTGAATTAAAAGAGAAAGGAATAAACCTAAAGATACATTTTCCTTCTTCACATTAGAAAAACATAACATACACCGTGAAGACAGAAATCTAGAAAAAGAGACCCTTGTAATGCCTACCCAATCCCATAAAAAATAATAGAAGTAGTGCCAACCACAAAGTTTACATCCAGCTCTGCATGTGAACTTTAATAGAGGCAGAAAGATTCAGATCTAGTGGTACAACTAAACACCAGCTCCATAAGTGATTAATTTTATCTGATCTTAACACCTGGAGTTGCAAAATTCCTTCTTCTGCAGCCTAGTCTTCTCATATTTTGTGGAAAAAAGGCAAAGATAAGACTCAGTGTAACCTCTAGAAGGGCTAAATATTGATACGGGTTTTCCAAGATGTTTTAGTTAATATGGTACCAAGATAAGTGGTACAAAGTATCTTGGTAACACAAAGTTGAAAACCGTCAATGGTTGATTGCAGAAAACTTGAGTTCTGATTTTCAGAGTTAACACAGTTTTCTCCATTTCCCAGATCACTTTGAAGCTAAATTGTAACCATAATAGATTTTCAATTAGAATTTTTTTTTTCTTTGACTATGTGATGATTAGTGGGTAAGAAATAGAAATTGCCTACTATTAATGAAAAAACAAAACAAAACAAAACAAACCCCAAATGGTATAATAAAAAAAAAAAATCTGGTGGCAAATTAATCTTTGGAACAGGAAAAGAGACAGTCTTGCTCATTGTCTTTGCTCTACAGGTAAAGGCACTTTTCTGCTCTTTGCTCAGCCATGTGTCAGTGGAAATTTAAACTACCTGAGAGGTTATCTTCAATTACACTGTTCATAGGCAGAAGAAATCACTTTTTTACAATTAGTGTGACTTAGTATTTAACACAAACCGTACAGTTTTAACCAAACTGAGATAACAGCTATTTATTAAACAGACTACATCTATTTTTTTCTTTATTTCCATCTCATTTCTGGTAGTAGCTCCTCATGTCATGAAATGGAAAAACAGCATATTATCACTGATTCTTGGTACTGTGTTGCAATAACTAGCTGTGCTCAGTCTTGCACCTTTTCTGATTGTCTAAAATTAGTTATGTTCAGTTTGCAATTAGAATTGTTTGCCCCCGAGAGCTGTATGCTATCAAGCAATGTTCACCAGGTACTCAAAGAATCTTACAAAGATTGTTTGCCCCCGAGAGCTGTATGCTATCAAGCAATGTTCATCAGGTACTCAAAGAATCTTACAAAGGCTGACCTTAAACTTTTCCTCATCAAAATAGACTGAAAATATATTCTTCTCTCTTTCTAGAAGTCATCTGCTTATTTATATATAAAGTAATTATATATATAATATAATATATTATATTATTTATATATAAAGTAATTGTTTCAGCTTCTTGGGTGCCCTTCCAACATATTGGTGTGTTTATAAAGCAGTTTGATACATAAAATAAGAATAAACTGTCAAACACTTCTTGGTCTTTAAGTCCAGCACAATAGCATTACAGCACACCAGCACTCTTAGGATTCATACGCCCACTACTTCATATCCCATATTGTGTGCTAGAATTTGTTTACAGCGCAGTCAATAATTAACTAATCTAAACTACTCTTTTTACTGTAACCATAAGATCACACTTTTCCTTTGCCAGTAGTCTATTACACAGCATCTCTTTCTAATGCAGAAACATTATAATATCCTGCAACAAAAATAAACAAACAAAATCAGATTTGCATATCCATTTTAGATAAACACACATAATGAAATGCTAAAATGAACTTTTCTCAAAATCTACAGACCTCTTGGCTCTGAAAAATGTAGGTAGTAATCTCACCAGGACAGGCTTCCTAGTGATTTTTGATGATTTACATTCCTAGTTGGGTCAGAGCAGGATGTATGGTGACAATTAAAAAAAATCTTCTCCCTATGGAACGCAACGCAAATTGGGCAGCAAATATTTTGTATGCTGATATTACAAGCAGATGGAGACTTTCTAGAGTTTAATAATTCCCATTTTAAAAGCTGTTGTCATCATTTATATTTAAGTAGCAGTTAAGAACCATGGCTAGGATTGTGCTGAGTAAAATGGAAAGCAAACAAGCTGGCAGATCAAACAGTCAAGTCAATGACTAGAAAGTGAAATGCAAAACATTGCCCATGGATGGTCAGTTTTAGAATCAAGAGCTCTGAATATCCAGTTCAAGTCCACCTACAGCAAGTATTATGAGTTACTATGAGGCACAGACAGCCACATGGATGAAAAAGATGGCTTGCCTTCAGAAATGACAGTAAAATTGATTTCCACTCTTGGATATACTGGTGCATATGAGGGAAATTCTACTGTGTCAGTGAAGCTACTTCAGATTTACACCTATTTAAATGAGAGCAGATGATGGGCTGTAATCTGCTGCCTGGTTTATAATAGCTCAGAGGTTCACATTGAAATGTTATGTCATCTTTACTATCAAGACTCTAATAGCCATCCTCTTGCATATAGAAAAAATCAGCTGATGACATTAATCCCAACAGCACACAGTGAATGACTGCAATTAACCAACCTGCCAGCTGGTATAAACACACCAAACAGGAAAAATGACTGAGTGGGCACAGATTTGGGGTACCTTGTCATGCCCACTAGCTAACTTTTCAGTGTCTGGTACTCACACATATTAATGAAGTTCTTCCCAGGGAGGTTGGACTAGATGACCTTTAAAGGCTTCTTCCAACCCAAACCATTCTATGATTCCATGATAAATGAAGGATGGTCAACAGTTTTCAAGGCAATTTGCAATTCTAAGCCTGTGACCAGGCTTAGTGGGAAACAGGCCTTTAGCTCTTGCCCCTCCTCCCAAAAAGCTGAGCTGTAGAAGAAACTGGCTCTACAGTGCTTGGCTATGTCCTGGTGCAGGGGAAAGCATTCAGTTTTTGAGCCTAACCAAACATTTCCTTCCTACTTTGAGTCAATAGCTTCAGCCAGGTGGAGCTGGGCCTGTCACAGACTTCTACTGCAAGACTATGGATGTCACTGTTTCTGGTTGCTATCCACAATTCAACCCCTGAGGCTGATTCTAATTGAGGATTCCAATCTCAAAATAATATATATATATTCAATACACACAGAAATAACAACTTCTATTCAAACTATACCTACAGACCAATAATACATAGATCCTTTCTTCTTCGGCTTACACAACAATTAAACCTTCACCAATTGGCAAAGTATTGGGGTTTATATATATATATATATAATTTTTTTTTTTCCCCTAAAATTGAGCTATAGGGTTGAATATTACAGAGTCTTTCTACAAACGAGGACAGCTTGTCGAGATAATTTTATGTTTACCACATTAAAATTGGCTCTTTCACAACATTGGTTTAGCCTAATTTTTTTCCTCACTGAGCTATGTCATCATCTATTAGAGGTAATGAAAGAACAAATACAAATAAGAAGTCATTTAAAATAATAATGTATAGTAATGCCTCTTTCAGGCAACCTCAGAACATCTGTCAGAATTTCAATCAGATATTGTAACAGAAAAATAAGTATTGCTATGAGTAATGATAAACACAGTAACTCACAGTAACTGTATTTTTACTGTTGAAGGACAAACTCTTTGCTATGGTAAACCAACCCAATCTCATACCAATGATGCAACCTGATGTGTTGATATGCCAAGTCTGAATATTCCTATATACATAAAATAAATTTGAAGAGGAATATATTTTTATTAAATGTGACACATACAATGGTGTCAAATACCTCAGTGCAGAAAAACAGAACATTATCATAAAGTTTAGATAGACAACTGCATTAACATTCAAGTAAATTTGACTTAACAGAGGCAATAGCTTTCTCATCTCTGGGGAAATGAAATGGTTTCTGATGGCTATCAGAAATATAAACTGCTCTAACAGGCACAGCGTATGCTTGGACTAGGAGACTGTCAAAAAAGGCCAACGTTAGTATATGCTACTTCAAAACCCAAACAGCATGGTAAAGTGTATATTCCTACATGTCTTTGCACATACTAGCTTTCTTCCAAAATATTTCCACATATTTTGTATTGAGTCTGGCTGAGATGGAGTTAATTCTCCCCACAGCAGCCCTCATAGTGCTGTTGTTTTTTATTAGTAGCTAGAAAGGTGTTGATAACACACCAGTGTTTTGGTTACTGCTGAGCAGTGCTAGCACAGCATAAGGATTGGCTCTCCAGCATTTCCCATTTCCTGCCCCCCCTCTTCCAGTAGGCTGGGGGTGGGGAAGGTCTTGGGAGAGGACACAGCCAGGGCAGCTGACCCAAACTGACCAAAGGGATATTCCATACCATATGACGTCTGCTCAGAAATAAAAGCAAGGAGAATGGAGGGGAAGGGGGGAATTCCTTATTTATGTTTGTCATCCAGGGTAACAGCAATGTGTACAAAGCCCTGCTTCCTGGGAAGTGAACGAAAAAACATCGCCTGCTGATGGGAAGTAGAGAATAAATATTTTGTTCTTTTGCTTCTGCACACACAGCTTTGCTTTGCTTCTATTAAACTGCCTTTTGTCTTGACCCACAAGTTTGGGGTTTTTGTTCCATCTTATTTTCTCCCCTCCCCAACCTGCTGAGGAGGGGGGTGATAGAGTTGCTTGGTGGGCACCTGGCATTCAGGCAAGGTCAACACACCACATATTTGCATATACAGCAATTTGCATACACTGTTCATAATAAGATCTATGGCATTAAAGCAACCAGCTATGTACACGGGTTCAGGGTGCCTGGATCCCTGAACCCTGCTTCTACTCCAGAATTAGCACTCTATCTAGACAGGTTACAAAGAAGGAATTTAGAAACACTGCACAGCCATGTGTCTAGGAAAAGTGAAGCTTAACTAGCATTGAAACTGGCCCGGGACATCCAGAGCAACAAGAATAGCTTCTACACTAAATAAGCAAGAAAAAGTCTGGACAAGAAGAATATTGACCCACTGATAAACACAGTGGGTGCAGCACACCCTAGTTACAGAGAAGGCCTACAGCATCTTGGGCTGCTTTAAAAGGACCATAGCCAGTAGACTGAAGTACTTTTACCCAGTACTCATTAGACTATGTCTAGCACACTGCATCCAGTACTGTGCCCCCAGTACAAGGAAAACAGTGACAAACTGCAGAAAATTCAGCAAATGGCAACAAAAATGGTTAAAGGCTAGAGTAACTCCCTTGTGAAGAGAAGATGAGGGACAGAGGTTTGTTCAGCCTGGAGAAAACTACTTCAGTGGACTCTAACAGAAGCCTAACAGTACTTACAAGTTGGCCATCAGGAAGACAGAGCCAGGCACTTGAGAGTGGTGCCCAGGAGGAGAATAAGATACCACATACATAAATTTGAACTTAATATAAAGAAAAACTTTTTTCACCACGAAGACTTTCAAGCATTGGAACAGTTTGCCTACAGAAATTATGCAGTCTCCATTCTTGGAGGCTTTTAAGACTAGATCGGATAAAGTCCTGAGCAACCTGGTCTGGTCTGCTGATCCTGCTTTGAAGAGGAGGTTGGACTAGATAACCTCCTGATGTCCCTTCTAACCTCAATACCCCTTCTGTCTGCAATTTAAGTGTCGACATTTGAGTCAGTTGTCTAAGATCCCATTATAGTCAGTAGAGATCTAGTCAATACCATCAATGGAGTCTGGTCAATAATTCACATGACCAAATGTAGATGTATCACAGTACTTCATTAGATATATTGATTAGTTCACTGTGGAGTAAAGTTAACCTTCATGAACTTGACCAGCTGCAGCTGTCCACATCATATACACAGTCACATGAGCTCCCCACTTTAGGTTTAAAATACCAGTTTCCAAATACAATTCTTCCTACTCTAAAAAAAAAAACAAATTCTTTCAAGTGTCAGAACCCTGAAAGTACACACTTTGTTTCATCAGAAAAAGTCCAGCCAGCTCTATGAACAATTTTTGGTATGGACTTAGAGGAATAAGGGAGCTAAAATTCTGCCATTAGCAATGCCTGTTACAATATGTTAAGGGTCACATAACAGGAAGAGCAGATGAAAGAGCCAGCTTCCATCCCTTTTGCCCCCATCTTTGATGTCACCAACTATCAGTAACGCTAGCTGGAAGTACCAGGGTCCTGAGTACACCAACAGGCTCCAGTTTCCCTGCCCAGTTTTAAACCATCTTTGTCTGTAAACCTCTTCCCCTGCCCACAGGTTTAGGTACTTGGTTTAAAGGTGTGCTAAGATACAGCATAGCTCTGTAACCCTGGATGAGATTTCTTCAAAAACAGATAAACTGTGGGAAAAATTCTGTGAGAATCTCCAACTGGGGCTTCTACCCTTGTAGCCTCCACCCATTGACTTAGGTGCTGCTCTGATGTCTCTGCCCTGCTGTAGATATGCTCCTTCTTGGATTGTACCTTCTTCATGTGGATACTGCCTTGCTGACCTGACTTCTTGGCTCAACCTCAAATCTGCCTTATGGGTACAGACTTCATTGGCAATCACCAACTGGACTGTTGGCTGAACTTTGTTACTATCCCCAAACCAGCTTTGCTTGTCCTGTTCAGGTACTGTGTGAGAGCATGCCTCATCAGTGAGGTTACTGTCTTGCTGTCACCTCAGGTCCCTTGTTACAAAGTCTGGACGTGTTGACTGCTGACAGCAATTGACAACAAAGGATTCAGTAACATCACCACTAATACAAATGGAAGCAGAAATAAATGGATACTAGCATTGACTCAAATTCTTGGACACCTTGTTGATCAATTCATATTCAGCAATCTGTAGAACCATAGGTCAAGTGCTACTTCAAAATTTAAGCCTTCAGAATGCTCTTTAATATTACTTTTGCTTCAAGATACTAATCCTCCAAATTCTTTTTTTTTTCTCTTCCTTTCAATAATATGCAAAGACTAAAAACATTTTTAATGTAATTGCTTATAAGAAACATGCTGTGATTTCTTAAAATATAATTTCCTCTCCCCTCAAATAAAATAAAAATCTACTCACACATTTAGGAAAGCTTAAGACAAGATCCAAAAAGTATCAAGTAATCATCCAAAAGTGCCTATAGTATACTTTCTTTTTTAACTTTAGCAATTATGGGTATGTGACTAAAGTTTCCAAAAATAAATAAATTATATGTTTTCAAAAGTTCTCCATCTATGCACTAAATCATTGCAGACAGAAACAGAGCAGTACCATGAAAAACCAGCATGCATCACTTCAAGTGATTGTACCACGTTAGTCATCTTCGTAAAAGATTTCATTCATTGTAATGTTCTTTACTCAGGAAGAATGAAATTTGTCACTTACATTCCTAATAAGCTTTCTCTTTCTTTTTGAACAGCTCAATCAAGCAGATTGAGCTCCTTATAGGATAATTCATTCCTTCAAAGGAGTGAAACATAGCAGCACCCTACCCATAAGTAGAATGCTGAGTAGATCAGATTACTCATGAGAAAGTTTACTACTTGCAAGACCAAGACTTGAACTATTAGTTTCCAAAACTTCCTGAAAATTGTTGTAATTTTGGAAACTTAGCGTTCAGTGCTCTAGTGCCATACCTTTGACCACATCTGGAAATCACTACTAACAAGAGCCAAAGTTTCTCACTTCCTTAATCAGTTTAGAGGAGGAAGCTCTGAAATCCTAAATGCCACTATGAAAGAATATCACCAGAGACAGAATGTAAGCACTTAAACCAGTATTTAGTTCTGCTTCTGTTAATTCTCAAGGCTGGCTTGTTTCAGTCACATCCTGTCAAAGAATATTTACTAAAATCAAAAAGCATATTTCTATTGATTTGAACAGTTGCTACGTGCTGCTGACTGACCAATGCTAGCCTCTCCGAAATCAGGGTAATTTCCAGCAACTCCTGAAAAGTAAATCGAGGAAAGTGACATTTATATTACCTATTTGATTAATTTTGAGACTCTTTTCTTCTACAAGATATCACTGAGACTTTCAAAATTTAATTCAGCTGCCTCTCCTATAGACATAATAAATATATTTTTAAGAGCCTGAGGAGCTTCAGCTGCATGACAAAAGTGAGACACATTCTTTCTGGTAGTGATGTCTACAAATGTCTTGCTCTTTTGCCAAAGCTCAGCTTACTCACAGCTTATCTTATAGTGTTTTGCGATATTTTTTTTTCCTGGTTTAGAGTTTTTATGTCTCAAAAAGGGGCTCAGATCTGTACAAGTCAGCAATAGAAACTCCTGATGAATCAGAACTAGGTGAAGTAAATACATGAAGCTTGAGTTTGCAGAAGTCTAATCCACTATCATTCTTAATTAGGTAACACTCTCCTATTTATTTTTACTAATAATCTGCCAGTGGAAGTTCTATTACTTGCAGTCATACAAGGAATCTCTGCAATCAACCATATTACTTATATCACGCTCCCAAATGTCTGGCCAAACCAAAATCCTCCCTAACTCCTTCCCATATCTCACTGTCCAAGTTTCTTCAATAGGCCTGACAGGACCGTGCTGACAGACAGCCTGTCACAGGAGTAGGTGCTGTGAGACTTCTGCATGGGCAAAGTGCATCGCCTTCTCATGGACCAACAAATGGAGAAGATATTACTGTCTCTGTGCCTTCCCTTTCTTATACCTCTCATAACTATCTAAACACACATGTCTAGTTTAGAAGTTGCTGCCATGACTTTTCCACTTGTAATGAAGACTGAAGATTCCTAGAAAAGTTTAAGACGCTTGTTTTCCTGATGAGCACCCTCCATACAGCACTTAAAAACTGATGTTTCCCTTTTAGTAGATTCTTGTGGGAAGGGGGAGTTTTAAAAACTGGATAGTATGAAGAAAGACTGTCCTCAAGAATTGGCTGCAGGAACTTCCTAATTCCATAGACCCCAGGGAAAAACCCTGATTAATTGAATTGATCAATTTGTGACTGATCATTGAAATCAACTCCAGTGACTGACAATCTGCATGTCTCTCTATCTTTATTTTTGTAGGTCATGCATAATTCAAACATACACTGCTTTCACTCTCCTGACTTGAAATCACATTAGAGTGCTCATGTGGGGTCTGAATCAAAATCTTATAAAAATGGACCTCCTGTATTCTTTCCTTCTATGCACTGCAAGGTCTTATTTGATTTTATTCTACTCATATATAGATAAAGCCTTCAACATTAATCATCCAAGCATTTAATAGATCACAATCTTGGCTTTTTTGACTGAACAAGGAAACAATTTAACCAAAATTAAAAAGAACTATCAATAAAGTAAGATAACGGTTTAGAGTCTTCATTGGAAACTAAATGGTTTACAAAATATATATATATATATATCTATATATCTTTGAATGAATCATTTACAATGAATCTTTGCACTCCCCTACACTTACCCCATCAAATACAAGAGTCTGCAATGTATTCTAACCACCATAAAATCCAACCTTTAAAAGAGAATATGCAA
Source organism: Antrostomus carolinensis (assembly GCF_000700745.2). Classification (NCBI taxonomy): domain Eukaryota; kingdom Metazoa; phylum Chordata; class Aves; order Caprimulgiformes; family Caprimulgidae; genus Antrostomus; species Antrostomus carolinensis. The sequence continues at coordinate 33,383 of NW_010323875.1, read as the reverse complement.
AAATACACACCATCTACAGATAAATAAGGAAGTGATACACAGTATGAATCTATGCATTTGAATCTCTGTATAAGTCCATTATTTTTTATGATGATAAGAATAGATAGCATAGAGACTGAAGCCACAAAATAAATCATGGCATAGACAATTTAAGAACCCTTCTTTTTAATAATAATAATAAATAATTCCATTTACTGTGTTCTACCATGCTGAAGCACTGGCTTCAGGTTTGGTACATTTAGGAGACAAAAAGAACGCAACTGCAAGGATATACACTTACATTAACAACTGATCTTATTACTTTTTATTACACTAACTTGCAAATAATCACCTTTCTGTCAGCGCCTTCTTCTTTCCACTTGTCTCATTTCATTTCTCTTAATGTTTTAAAAAATGGATCGTACTTTTTTGGTAATTACATAAAATGACATGTTCACATGTTTAACTTTACTATCAAGTGGAAAGCAGGCAATAAGAATAACTGCTTTAGAGTGGCTGAAAATAAATGTGGAGAGAAGAGTAATACTACAGCAGTAGTAGTGTTTTGAACACAAAATTCAAGATGTATCTCTTCTCGGACATATTCAGTGCAACAGACTTGCATAGAAATAAGTGATGCCAAGGAAACAGCAAATGAGATCTATCAACAGAAATAAATATTTTCATGTGAACAGAAACTGTACATGAAAGGTACGTTCAAAAATGTGAAAGGACTTAGAAGGTGTACCAGGGACATGACTAGTTTCTAACAACTAGTACCTGACCCTACTTTATCAGCAAGTACATATGTTTTACTTTGAAATTCAAAGTATAACCTTCTTAAAACAGTGTCAGTGTACTGGCATTCCTTTTCCTTTTTATTGAAGGAGTTGCATAAATAAGATTCTATTGCATGAAGAGAAGAAGCTGGGCAGAGGAAACTGATGTGCCATTGCAAGGACACCTCGATCTCTCCTATTTTTTATTATAGGCATACAAAGTTTAGTACTAAAAGGAATTAAATGCTTTCCAATGCATTTTTCAATGATTCCTCACAGACAATGAAGAACTTCTTATATAATGCATGTAAGCAATTGGAAACTAATTCAAACGGATATTAATACTCTGCAATACACAAAGAATTAATCCAAGTCATAAGGATAGAACTAATCACCTGGAATAAAGCAAACTGAGGGAAAAAGCCATTCATGTGCTGCAATCACTATCATAGCTTCAGAGTTCAGAAGGAAAATTAGTGTAATTTTTCCTAGACATGCTCTAAAATTATATCCTGCATGCTGATGAAGACCCAAACATTTCACCTTGATTCTTGTTATAATTATAATAGAGCAATAATTAGTTGCTACTAATTATCAATAATGTGCAGAAAAAGTGGAATTTATGGTATCTGCTGTAGCAGAAGTTCACTCTAGTGATAATATATCATATCTGATGTATATATACGATAATTCTGATGTCATATCCCTGGATTTAAAAAGCAAATCATAGAATCACAGAATGGTTTGGGTTGGAAGGGACCTTAAAGATCATCTAGTTCCAACTCCCCTGCCATGAGCAGGGACATCTTCCACTAGACCAGGTTGCTCAAAGCCCCATCCAACCTGGTCTTAAACACTTCTAGGGAGGGGGCATCCACAGCTTCTCTGGGCAACCTTTGTCTCATCTGCTTATTTTCAAATAGCAAGTTTAGATCAAAAAATACAGACTATGTGCTTGTAGAAAATTATTAATTATGTATGGACAAGTCATCCAACAAAAAATTATTTAAGAGCATGAAACTTCTCATAAATCCTATTAGAACATAGGGATCAATTGATCTCACATACATGGAGGCTGAGAAAATAGATTATTACTGAATAAATTTTCATTCAGCATACTTCAATAGTCTGTAAATTGCAAGGTGTTTTTTAAGGCCTCATATTTTACAATATGCATATACTATTTCAAGATGCAAAGATACAAGTTCTGCATTTATAACTAATTAAGTTACCTAATTAACTCTGCATTTTTCTTTCCCCCCCACTGCCTTGGAGCAAGAGACACTTCAAAAATGAAAATCTTTAATGTAAAAGATGACAAGAGGAAGAAGCCCCATGGTCAATAAAAGAAAATAGCATAGTTCCAAATATAAACAACTCTTTCAGCACGTACGCAGAGGAGGTTGATGTAGGTGGAGGAGAAAGTATAAAGTGGCATTTAGCTGAACTGATTTTATCATTCCAGACATACAGATTAGATGCAAAATTCAACTCCAGGAACACTGTGTGAAATTTTAGCTTGGATTCTGGTCTAACTCTTCCTTCCCTTCAAAATGGTATCTATACCTTTTACTGTCAATATAACTTAGAGAATTCAATATACACCTGCCATGGAGAACATCCTCTAATACATATATTCTGTAGAGATATCACTGAAATCTGCACTGCATATCCTTGACTACAATCATCGTGTGAAGATCACTGATGTACAGTGTCTAATGGCCAGTTTAAAGTTAGTACTCCTTGGAGTGGACTGATCAGGGTCTCCTCTGGACCTTACCACCTTCAAAACATTTATAATTTAATAACTGTATTTACAGCAAAGTGCTTCACTGCATCCTGCCTGCGTGGTGCCCTAAGACACAATGCACCTGTGTTCTGTGCCCTTGAGTACGGTATGACAATTATGGGATGCATGGGGCAGAGGTATGCTTGAATACTTGCAATATCCTGCGTTGCATCAGTTAAGAGCATAACTAGCAGCTTGAGGGGGGTGATTATTCCCATGTACTCAGTACTGGTGAGAGAGTGCTGTGTCCAGTTCTGGGCTTCTCAGTACAACAGACACATGGAAATAATGAAGAAAGTCCAGCAAAGGGTCATAAAGATCATTAAGGGACTGGAACATCACTCATACAAGTAGAGGCTGAGAAAGCTGGAAATGGAGAAAAGCAGGCCAAGGGAGGCCTTCCCAATGTGTGTAAATAGCTGATGGGGGAGTGAAAAGTAGATGAAGTCAATCTTCCCAGTGTTATCCAATGAATGGACAAAAATTCAAACAGGGATAAATACCATTTAAACATAACAAACTACTTATTTAAAACATAAAACAAACAAACAAACAAACAAAAAAGCCCCAAAGTGGTCAAAGGTTGCCTAAAGAGGTTGTGAAGTTCCAATCTTTGGAAGCATTCAAAACCTGACTGGCCCAAACAAACCTGCTCCAGTTGACCCAGCTTTGGGCAGGAAGGTGGTCTAGACAACCTATTCTGTGATTTGTAGGTAGAGGGAGTTTCACTCTGCCCAATACAAATACTAAAGACATTACAGCATCAAATGTACCTGCATTTCATCCTGGAAAGACAACCAGGAGCAAACTCAAATGTGCACAAGGAAATCACCAGGGAAAGTGCATCATGCCTCACATCAACACCTGGAACAAGCCAATTCACTGTGTGTTAACGCTGACCTGTTCTTGATCCCAGTTACCAAGACCGTATAGAAGAAAGGAGGGGGAGGGAAGAGCATGAATTTCCCTTGAGCCTCCAATTATGACTGTAACTAATTATAACACATTATGCATTCGAACAAAAGTTCCTGTAGTTTTACTGTGCATTATGCCTCGTGAAAAAGCATTGACCAGATTTGTTATTTGAAGGATGATGGAACACTAACAACCCTTACAGGTTTAGGGAAAAAGTAGTACAGCTAAAATATTTAAAAGGATGCCAAATCAAATGAGAGATTATGTTTTGATCAGGAGATCCTTCTGCTGATAGGTGATATAGAAGAAAAATGGTAGTGCTCTTGCTCTTTAGAGGTCTGGGATAATAGTGTAATTGAGTCCCAGCTATACTAGGCACACAACTTTAAAAATTCACTACGCAGCACAATACAAGTGTTCTTGGCTCAGACATGATTCAGGACAAAACAGAAGTGCACTGTAGGTCAGCACAAAGGTGTATGTACAGAAGCCTGCAAAAGAGGTAGTTCTGTTTCACTTGTTCTGTAATGAGTACAAAGACTACACTTTCAGAACCTTACAAATGTCACACTGTGACATCAACTTTGACTCACCTTAAGTAGATTCCAAATTTATCAAAAAAAAAAATCTAAGCCAAAACTTTGTTTTTATCAGAATTCTTGTCTTTCTGTAGCTAAACATTACTAAAATGCAAATAATTTTAGCAATAGTGCTGGAAATTTAATCCAATGTCCAGTTCTGACTGTAAAAATGTGGAAAACAATTTTATTACGAGACACTAAAAACACTAGCCAGAAAGTAGAACATGTTGAAATTTTACTCTTTTAGCCAGTTTTCAGTGGCAAAATAGACTTTTGAGCAAACAAAATATTTAGTGCATATTTCAATACAAAAACATTTAAGAAATATCAAGTATTTCAAATATTCCTTTTTTCCTACTATAATTCAAAAGCGATGAGAGAGCATCTGAAGTTGGGTATGTGCTCAGGTTGGTTTTTATGCAATATGTCAGAGTTCAATGTTTCAGTGAAAGTTCCAGTTTTAGTTGAATTTACTTGGGAAAATAATATTTGTATAGAAATTTAAGGGTTGGAGTGTGGGTTTGGGGGAGGAGTGAGGAGGCCAGGGAATAGGAACAGGTGTACCTGACAGCTTTTCCAAACAACAAAGAACTTGCCATCATGCTCTAAATGTAGAAAGAGATAGCTACTAAGTAGTATCTTAAAGACAGTAGTTACAAAAGAGTTTGCCAGTAATGAGAAAGAAATATTAAAAGACACAAAACTTAAGATCAATTACAGAAGTGACATGTCAAAAAAAAAAAAAAAAAAAAAAAAATCAGAGATTTGTATTGACAACTACTGATGAGGATCAGAGTTATGTCATCACCTTCAATGTATTCTTGTGTTTGCAAATGTGGGCAATTATGAGTGAATTCCTTTGTAAAACAAAACAAACAAACAAATCACAACAATCTACTTCTAGATAGGTCAGGAAAATGTTGAGAAATCTCAAAAAAAAAAAAAAAATTGAAATCTTATAAATCCATCTGCAGGTTTTAGCCCAATTACTCAGGACATAAAATCTCAAAAAAGTAGCTACACTCATCAAAATAACAAATTTAAGGACAAGATTTCTTTATGCTCAATTTCTATTCACTGTACATGACACTGGATGGTTTCCAATGTGAAGGCTGTTTGCCATGTAAAATTAAAACAAACTAAAAAGATTACTAACCTAGAAATACTAAAAACAGAAGACCACCATATGGTCTGTCAAGCCTTGTCCTTAGAAGCCTAGGTTACCTCACTGTCTGAGTAATTTCATTAACCTCCAAAACACAGATGGAAAACTAACATACCTCATCATTCTTCTCAGTGAGTGTTCTGCTCTGATACAACCTAGTGGCTGTTAAGATTTTTTCTAGTGACTGCAAAAATATATATATTTTTCCCCCCTAACTCAATAGCATTTTGTACAAAATTCAGTCAGAATAGTTTAGAGGCAGCTAATCCCCCTCTTCAGCATCAGACAATGACCTCCTGATTCAAATGCTGCTAGACAGCATTTCAAACAGCTTACTGGCATGAATCTAATCTCCTTTCCACAACTATATAATGTATTAGGTTCCCCTCAACCTCTATCCTGACTCTTAGTAATACTGGAGAAATCAATTTAATATGTAAATGGTATTAAATCTAAAGCTAGGTTTGTTCTCATTCTGGTCCACTGAACACTTTGCATTTCAGAAATATAAAAAATAACTACTGGCCACTGTAATTTTAAATGACACTTATGCTTTTTCTATTACCTGGGGAGAAGTACTATTGTATAGCATACAAAAGAGGAATCAGAAAAGTGCCACACTTCCTCATGTCTTCTCTTTCTTTAAATCTTAAGGTTTAATTAATTATTTTTACTTCTGGCCACATTTCATGCAAGCAGTTAAATTGCAAAATGCCTGATGCAATTCCACTAAGTTTAAAATCACCACACAGCAGTGGCAAATAAAGTGATTTTTAGACCTGCTTTGTGCAAAATGATCTTTCTTTACTAAAGTACTGTCATGGTGTGGTGAATATTAGCCTTTTGGTCAGCAGAAGCATGACATGAAATTTTAAACATATGCAGTAATTGGAACTTATTAACTGCTGTAACACGAACAGTTTCATTCTGCAAGAAATAAGATTACAAAATGAATGCAAATGTCTAAATTTAGTCTACTGTCTTTTCAGAATTTTATTACTCAAATATCTGTCCTCATAATCCAACTATTACATTAACAAATACCCAAATAAAATATTCTGTTTTCAGATACTTAAATCCTCAGAGATTTTTTTTTTTTAGATGTTATTACCATATTTGTTCCTAGAAAGAGCACCCGCTCTTCATATTGTCAGAACAGAAAAAAAAAAAAAAAAAAAAAATCGTTTGAAGCTCCTCCTATAGCAAATTTATCAGAAGACCAAAATCATGTAAAGGTTCTGATTAAAAAGGTAAATGCTTTACATTTTTATGATCATAGAAGTTTTGACAGTTTGTGCATGTATCATTAATGTGATCAGGTAGTAAGTAAAGTCTTACTAAGATATCTCAACTGGACACCAAAAAAAAACCAAAACAATTGAGGCACTTAACATCCGGTAGATTTTGTCTGTTTGCTTAACAAAATCTGGAAGTGGGTCAAACTCTTTTAGACTCATTAAGTCTTACCTTGAAATTAACTAAATCTCACACCAATATTTAAAGTCTGTAAATTAAGCATTTTTGTTTTTCAGTAAAACATGAACAAAAAATGTATAATTCTGTAATGTAAAAGAAAAAATTAAATATCTTTATCACAGTAAAATAAAGTGTCTTTAAAATATTATTATAAAGTTCACGAGAAAATTCAAACTTAGATGCAATTAATACCAGCTGAGCTTTCAAAAGACTTCTTCCTCATTTAATAATGGGACACCAACCAAGCTTCTAATGGAATAACGGAGAAGAAAATCACCTGGCTCAAGGCCAGGTCAGTAATTTTCCTGATTATCTGTTTTAGATTTGTGACTCCAGCTTGGCCCTGACTAATAAGACTACTCTATAAACTGTCTGATGTCCTAATGGCACAGCAAAAGCGTAAACCGCACACAAGAATCAACAGTGAAAGCTCTGCATTAATCGTTCACCTAAGCACTTTAAGTTTCAAAGGCATAAGGACATCTAGAGATGGAATAAAGGTATGTAGGTAAAGAAGTCATTGCATGCACGAACTCTAACTGGATGAAGAAAACAGACAACTAGACAGGAACTGTGGGTGTCAGCAGCAGTGCTGCAGCAGACATCCTTTTGGATTTCACACCACCAATGACCATTACCAGTGTTAATAAAAGCCAACTGCCCTTGCATAGCTTTATGTCTATGTCTCATTGTTTGTTTCAACAATCGGATAAATTCCAACCCTGGAGTTCTTCATTCTGAGAGGTAATTTAGAAACTTTTAGAGGCCTGAATAAAGAAAACAAACAACAGGCAATCAATCATAGTAATAATGCTTACAAAGGTCACAGTATTATTTTGAGCAATAGTACCAATCTTTTTCACTCCTCAAATTTAATTCTGCGGAGGGGAACAAACTAATTTTGTCATCATAACAACTGGTAAGAAAAATTAGCAAGAATACAATCTTGTAGTTAATGCCTCGACTAGTAACTCTGGAGATCTAAGATGCCTTGCTTTCAAATAACGTCCTAAGATCATCACATTCAGAAGTAACCTGACTGCCAAAAAATGAAACTGCATTAGTATAGAACTTGCTCTGGACCAAGTAGCCCTACTGAAATGCAAAAAATCTGTTCAGAAAAACTTGTGAGAAAGTGAGGATGTCTTCATTTCCCTCTACAGTGACAAGCTGTAATTAGCTTATCTGGACGCAGTGGCTTACTCTTGGCTTCACTTCCTCTGCTGCAACTCAAAGAGTGCAAACTTGCGGGGTCTTGGAGGAGACCAGAAGACAAGAAGCTTGGCTGTAACACCCCAGTAACAGCCCTGAGCTGAGGATGGGAGTCCTGAAGTCACACATCTATTTGCAGATCTGTATTTTGCATATAATATTATTGGAGAATGAATAAACTCAACAAACCATCAACACATTGTACTTGTCCATGATCAGGCTTCATTATTATTATCATTATTGTCATTATTAAAGTATCATAGCTGATATGTTTAATGACAAACAGTATTGTCTCTGTGAGACCTATTCTCGAAGACATGCCATAATCATTTCCCAAAAAGGATTTAATCTAATGTCTGGACTCCAAAGGGATTTAATCAGAAGCTAGACACTGCTCAAAATGAATGGCTCAAGCCATGTGCAAGAGACAGAAGTTCAGGACTCTGGAGAATAATCAGGTCAAACTAGGGTTTTCTGGAACACAGCTTTAGCTGAGGCATCAGAGAAGGACAGAAGCTCCTAACACATACTTATTGTGGACAACTCAAATCTCTGTCTTTAAGCATTTAAATACCTCTGCAAATATGAATACCAGAAGCCTAACTCTGTTGAAACAAACTCTTCAGCCTTATTTTAAAGGTTAATTCAGGCATTAATTTTTAAAAAATATTTATCTGTGTTCAATTTTGACTAAATCATCCAAATGATCATTCCATATTAGCCCTTCCACTCTGTATATACACAATATATGTTTTACAGGAAAAATGGAAGAGGTGAGTCGTTCTGCTATTAAAAATATTTCCATTTTCATGTTGTTTCTATTATGCATACAGAATTAGTTAAACAGAAGTAGGATACCTCATTTGGAGTTAAATTAATTTCATTCTGAAAGTCAAGAAATACAGTGGGGTTTTTATCATCTAACATGCACTCTGTTCTTCAATGCCAGATTTTATCTTTCAAAATAATAAACAGTGGTAGTTTAAACATTTTTTCAATTATAAAGACTTATCATTTAATGGATAAAATTTCCATAAACTTTAGTGAATATATTGTGTTAGCCTATTATGTTCGGTATCATTTTGCTACCGTTATTAAAAAAATAATAGCATTCACTTTCTTACAATCATAATTTTAAAAGGAGCTTTAAATATAAAGGGAACGGGAAGAGACAGAGAAGATAAATTATGTAACTGAAGGGAGTGGTTGTTTTTCTATCTTAAGTGCAAAATCTTCTTCACTGTGTTTCCCAGACACCATCTGTTTCCAAAACAACTCATCACCAAACATAACAGGAGATAGATAGGAACTTCTAATAAGAGTTAAACCTGCCAACTTGCAGAAAGGTCTGAGCTTTCTCAAACAGGAAAAACATGATAGTACAAAGTTGTTAATAAAGTAAAAAGAGGCAATAGGTGTCACCTCAGGTGATGTAGAGGTCTTCATTAAAATCACAGATGGTTCATTACTTTACAATGTCCCTGCACACTTGCTTTAAGAAGTCCAAAGCACATTTGGGCATTTAATAGCAGTGCTCATTTCACTTCAGATAGGTTTGGGGTTTTTTAAATTGTTTTTTTTAAAGCCTAATATTAAAACCTACTAATAGGTCACACCTGCTGAAGGCCTCACTCCATTTGCAATTAGATACCAATGAAAGTTTGGAAAAATAGAAATCGCCAGAATTATTTACATCAGGGACCCACCTGTGCCAGTACCCTTTCTGCAGGATTTTAGGAGGAGGTACAAGAACCCAAGATGTATTCAGGTATATGACAACATGTCATGACAAGAGAGCTACCCTCATCTCCAGGGAGGCTTATATCAGTTCCAAAATGCTAACTGTTTACTGTGACTTCTCAAAGTTCTTATTGGAAAAGCAATGCAGTATTTTTAACCTATTGAGTTTAATGACAGCACTGTGTTTACTTAGAAAATGAGTTTACCTTTTTGCTTTTCCATCTCCATAGTATGTGAGGACAAGAAAAAAATATTCGTTTAGTTTGGTCTAATAAGTAACAGTGGGAAAATAAGTTATCAGAAAAGCATCTAAATTCTTCTGGTGGGTTATACATCTCTTTTTAAAAAACATCTATGCTATAAGAATATGGACTGGACAGGAACCATCAAGGTCATTGTTTACAGACTCCTGCTTATAGATTCCTGTTATCATATCCACTCATGTCAAACAATTTCATACAGAGAATATTCTACATAATAAATATATCAATAAATATCACTCTCTACATGAAATTGTTTATATTATCTACTCTGATCACATCTCTAACTGATTACACCTTTTAAAACAGGAAATCCTTAGCAAGTCTGAGATATTGTGTCCTTTCTGTCCTTCCCGAATCCCCCCTTGTGCTTCTCCTTCATTCAAAACAATTCTCTCTTTTCTGTAGCCCCAATAATTTATTTCACACATGGAACATTTATTACTTCCAAGTACCTTTTCAGATAATTTTATAGCTATCAAAAGACTAAAAAGTGCTTCTGTTGTTCCCTTGGCAGTTCTATTAGATTAAATCCATTAGCACACTCATGTGTACACACATTACATTTCGAGTTCCTTCTGTTGTAACGTGACTCTATCAAGATGTTATTCTTTCTTTGTTGCCCATACAGATTCTACAAATTTGAATATCTTAGTTTTCCTTGGCTTAGTTTTTAAATCTTTTTTATTTTATTAATTCATCACAGGTTCTGTATTCCTGACCCTGCTGCCTCAACATAATTAATTACATTATAGGCAACCATCTCCCCTCCTGTTCAGTATTCCGAACAGCTTCACAGAGTTTTAAATGCACAAAATGGTCGTTTCCACACACTTCATTTCTGGCTTCTGCAGTTGCGATCTTGTGCTTTGTTACTAAAAATAGAGCTGCTTCCAACTACCTGAGTTGGAAAGCTAATTACAGAGCTGGTAAACAGTGCTCCTCCCTATTAAGCAAATAGCAGAATGAGGAGTCTGGTAATACACTAGGGCACACATGGTCCTGTGGGTCTTTGAAATCTATCAAGTGTCATTTATTTAATCATTTGTGGCTGTTTGCTTCACAGATAAATTACTATTTAAGTAAATAACTGTTTGACTGTTGGATCAACAAATAAGGGCAAAAAAGAATAATCAACCCATTTTAGGGAAAAGTATTCTAGCCTAATTCTCAGCTTGCACAAATCAGAATTTCACTGAAGAAAACAGGACATTGTTGATTTAGACTAGGTAAAAGTCTAGTTCTCATATTTCCTGCAGAAGAGGGGTTATTAGAGGACCGACTGTTTGCAGCATCTTAAAGACTTTTTTGAAAGTTATTTCTGTCACATACAGCCAAGAACAAACAACTCCCACTGTACGAAAGCACCTTCTTCCCTTAAGAGTACTCTCAGCCATGTCTGCAGTACACAAGCACATTGCCTAGAGGACATTCCTTGCTGAAAGATCTTAAGGTAGGAGTGCCCATGATGTTTAGATGCTCCTCTGTATTTGTCAACGAAACACTGGTTTCCCCACTCCGTGGGACTGATTCTTACCATGTAGTCCAATAAAAGCTTTGTTGTCAGCCATCACTCAGTCAATAAAACTGAACTCATTTTCAGCCATTACTGAGGCAACACTATACAGATAATACATAAGTGACTGTTAGAATCACTGTGATATATCTGCAGCCCCAAAGCAAAACCATAAAATACCCATTAGGTTTGTTCATCCAAAACAATTTCTGGGGCCAAGAGGGAATATAGACTTGTAATTTTTTCTTTGAATGCAGAATATAGGAAAAAAAAAAAAAATAGGTAGGAAACCACCAGAAAGACCAATTTTAAAAAACATTTCTATTTCTCCTTCCTAGCCCCTCCCAAAAACATAAAGAGACAAATAAATAAAATGTCCAAGACTGTACTCAACATGTTAGAAAAGTCTAGTGAAGAAAAAAAGTATGCTAGTGAGCATAAACTATTTGCCTATCATCATGTTTCTGTCATGTAACAGGAATATACTGTATACAGTGCATACAGGGACAGAACTGCTCTCTGAGATTAAATACATTATTTACACAGCTCATTTGGGGGAAGAGAGGATGAGTTCCCTCTTCTGTCTCTCATCTTCATGAAAAGGAAAGTCAGGCTCTCCTCAACCAAGCAAACTAACTCCGGTTGTCAAGGAAAAGCAGTTTGCCATTTTTTAGCAAAAATGACTGGAAAAAAGAAGGTAAGATGAAAAACTGCAGACAAAGGTGGAAATGTGTAGTATAAGAATGAAGAAAATGCAGGAAGGAGCCAAAAAAAAAAAAAAAAAAAAGGAGGCAAAAAAATGCATAAGGAATAAGGAAGTCAGACTACAGAAAATCAATAGTATTTCAAGCTCTGCATATTCCAAAGAGTGGAAACAGAGAGAATCCTCTGGCAATAACAGTGACAGGAAAAAAAGAAAGAATATCAACCTTCTCATTTTAAACAGAAGAAAGACAGAGAGTATAAATCTCTTTACCACAAGGTAGTCCCACACCATCACACCTAAGTCAACTCTGAAGAAGTCGATTCATGTACCAGGACTTAAGTAGTTGTCATTTTAACACAGTGTTTCACCAGAACTATCACATCTTGTTTCTGTAGTATTCTGTGTATGCATACTAGAGTGCCTCTGGAGAAAGTCATACGCATTTTTCATATTTAAAACCTAAATATGTGTGTGTGTGAGAGAGTGTGTGTATGGGGCTGGGGGTTGGACAGTGATGAAGGAATGTGTGTGTGATGGAAATCAGTACATAAGCAACATTAAAAGCCAGTTGAATCCTGGCTTTCAATCACTGATCAATCTTCCTGTGTTTTCAGACCTTTCTTTCTGACTTAAATGACCACGAAGACAGTAAACAACATACTCATAAGTTACGTACTCATAAGTTACATACAATGTGCTTATTCTACTAAGACAAATACCTTTCTAATGATAGTATATTCCAGAAAACAATCCACAAAAAAAAAAAAAAAAGCATATGAAGCCAACAACATAGGCAATTTTTTCCCTGCAACTTGCTATTTCTCCCAATATTAATTCTCATCTTAAGGCAAAGGTGTTATAACCTTCAATCCTGGGAGCCATTTCTAATTTATTCACTTAGATTTCAAAGACACAACATTGACAGCCACTTTGCTCATGTGCTACACAGACCAACTTATACATTTAGATTACTCACAAGTATTTTTAGGTGGTCTGCTTCTGTTGAGTTGAACTTGCCAGACTAATATCTCTACCTTTCTGTTAAGGCACTATAAAGTTTCCAATCCCCTTGCCAAAAAATTACAGGAAAGAAAGGAAGGAAGGTAAAAACATGGAATGTGAGGAAACTGTTGAAAATAAGTTACTTAATTCTTACATAAATATATGTTGGCCTTACGGGATGTATCTTGGAAAAGGATCTTACCAAGGAAAAGGCACTTTCAAACTCACACTCCTTAATGAATTAAGTGACACTGTGAACCTTATGTTATTCACACCCAAAAATTACATATTTCACCACACAGGTATCACTCAACCGTCATCTTCAACCATCCTAATGAGTATATCAGCATGTGCAAAGACTCCAGAGCCAGAATGAGATTAATGGAATAATTTAGGGATATATTAAACAGGAGGGAAGGGGAATAACTTAAACATAACACATTCCTTCATCCAATAATGGTCTGAATCAGGGGCACTGATTAAAGAAGGACACATATTAACATACAATACTGAAGCATATGAAAAATACCTTTATCCCATGATGGACTGAAAGTACAAGTTTGCTGTATTATAGTAGCACTAATTTCAAAGGAGTTCATAACCATAATTAAGTATCTGCTTATGCCTCAAAAACCAAGCAACCAGCCACACCAGACTCCCTTAATCTGCAGAAAATTAATTGAGAGTACTTTTTGACTACTGACCAAGTTTCATATGACACATATTTAATTTTAAAAGCCCCAGATGACAAAACATTCAAATTTTTCTCAACAATTCAACAGCTAAAAATCAGCTACAGACTGGTCTCCACAGCACAGGGAGCCTGCAGGTAAGAACACAGGGTAAACACAGACTCTGTCGCCTTACCTCAGCTATGTGTGGCATTGGGTTAAATCCACAGAGATTGCACACAACTTGCTTGCATTCTGTACATGTATTGAAGTTGGGGGGATCCTTAGAACCAATATTTAGTCCAGTTTTACACAGAGGACAAGACACTTCAGGCTGGCTGGCTTTCTCCAGTTCTGACAGCCCAGCAGGTTTCTTAGCTTCAGCAGCCTGAGGCTTGCTATCTTTAGCCAAAGCAGGTTTCTTTTCTAAATCAGATCCTTTCGTCGTTAAAACACTATCTGCTTTTGATGGTTCTGATTTTTCAGTCATAAGAGGTTTGGCTTCTTTCTTTACAGGAACAGCTTTTGGAAGAGGCTGAGCCTGACCAGCCTCTTTAGGGGCTGCCTGAGAAGCCAGAGGCTGGGGCTGCTTTGCTGCAGGACCAGGCGGAGGGGTGGCTGATGTCTGAGACCCCGGCTGACCTGCTGTGGAAATTAAAGTTGAGGCCTGGCTGAAGATTGAAGCTCCAAATCCAAAGAGTTTCCCAGTAACTGTTTCTTGTGGTGTTGTAGGCTGCGGCTTAGGGGCATCAGTGATGCCTCCCAGATTAAGGCTGAAACGCCTCGATTGCTCAGGAGTTTTCTGAGGTGGCTGGGGTTGAGGCACCTGCTGTGCTGGTGCTGGCTTGGGACCTGTCCCTGCTTGTGGGGCCTTGGAAGCTGGTTTGGTATCAGGCTTTGGGGCTTGTTTTGTTTGTAACTTCTTAGGATCATCTTTTGCTTCTGTTGGCTCAACAGGCTTTTGAGTTTTAGCATCTGGTCTAGCCCCAGGCTGAGACACAAGCTTGGGATCTGACTTCTGTCGAGACACTTGTGGAAGGGGTTTAGAATCTGGTTTATCCCCAGCTGGATGTGTGTCTTGTGACGGCTTGGTGAGCTCTGGCTTTGAGGAATCCATCACTTTCTGCTGAGTCGGTGGAGGTCTGGGACCTGCAGAATCCTGTTTTGGCCCAGGTACTGCAGAGGCAGGCACAGTGTCTGTCGTAGGCTTCTGTACACTGGGTTGCTTTTGCTTATCTTCAGCTTGTGTTGGCTTGGCCTGATCAGACTTTGGAGTAGGATCTGTTTGCTGGGAGATGTCAGTAGGCTCAGCGTGAGGTTGTTTAGATTTTACAGGGGGAGACCCAGGCAAGGTTGGTTGCTTCTTCTGTAATAATGTCTTTTTCGATTCTGCTACGTGTGAAGGATCAGGTTTTGGAGAAGCATCTTTCTTTTCAACTGGCTGTGGCTGGGGTGATGGTTTAGCTGTTGAAGGTGGAAGGGGTGTCTTCTGTTTGGGTGGAGGTGGCTGTGGCCCGGGACCATGACCTGGTGCTAGGTCACCACCTAATGCTCTTTGCATCTGGCAGTTTAAACAGAGCCATTCCTTAATCTGTAACAAAAAAGATTTAAAAAAAAATAAAAAAAATTAAAAGTATTATAATTAAAATAAGAGTGTTAATAAAATCAACATACTAATAGGCTATTCTAGGGTATGTCTTCTTGTAATATTTCAGACTTTTGTGTAAAAAGGGAGAAATATTACCACTAAAATTGTTTTGCAGTTAACATGCCCAACCAATTTTTTTCATTCTTCTCCATGTTCTTGTGATTTGAGCTATCACTGAGCCCACGCTTCTAATGACTTCACATTCAGTTTACACACAGCTGAATATTGGAGGATAAAAACGCAGCAGAAAAAAAAATGCATTGAAATTTCATTGGACCCAATAGTGATTCATTTATAGCAATGATTTGCCAGAATAGAGAAAAAAGACAAATGCTGGTAAAATAGTTTGACACATCAAGTCTGCGGATAGAAAACAATAATCAGAATTAAAACACAGTAAATGCATAATTACCTTTAAGCATACATTTATCAAGCTCTTCGCACAGCTTATGGTTTTGATAATGGTTTAAACTACAGGGCACAAGTATTGGCAGTACACATGTATCCAATGGATCAGACACAGAGGTGTGCTAATGGACACTATACACAGACACACACTTAAGAGGCATAATCTGGTTTCCCAAAATTCCTTTATTATTAAAAGAAGCTTCCAGGGTAATTACTGTATGCCTGTATACAATGGGTCCCTCTTTTCAACACAGAGAAGGAGTAAGGTAAATAATGTATTTACCCATGTTTCTCATCAGTTTTAGTACCTCACAAATTTAAAACATTTTTTCTCCTTCCGAAGAAGTACTACATGAGAGGGAAGCTGTATTTTTTAATAAAACAGAAAAATCCAATAATCCTAAATGGTCATCCCTACCTTTGCTTTTCTAAAGCCTCAAAATCTAAGGGAGGATCAAGCACGCTAGAGCAATGTGTTCAGAAAGCATCACATGCTATTTTCCACATTTTCCATCACTAGCAGAAACATTACAGGCAGCAAAAATGCCATTCAATATGGCATAGAGTTCTGTGGGCCTACACCTGCAAGTAGATGCAGGTAATTAAGCAGGTCATCTGTAGCAATACTTCTATTCTTTAGTCTGCATGCGAAACGCAGGGTACCAGCTATGGCGCTTGCATGCACCACTGCAAGAGAGGGAAACTGCAATTAGGAGGACACAGAATATAAGACTCAGATCTTTCTCCCTAAGGGTGAAGACTTCTGAATCCTGTTTCTCACTCAGGTCTGAAATCTCTACCATACACCACAGGATGGATCTGGAGGTTAGTAGATGCAAAGAAAGATTTTGTATGTATAATATCAGAGTTCACTGGAAGGAAAGAACTCTGATGTCATGGATTGAGGCAATTAATTCATTATTTTGGTGTGCTTTGCCAGTGGGATGCAGTTGCCTAAAACACATGTTCCAATTATTCTGATAAACATGATATATACACTCTAGAATATGAGCTCGCTCCTACAGCTGAACTTCAAAGTGGAAAATGTAGAAACTTTTACTTCACTGTATTATTTTTTAAATCTTTCTGGTTTAGACAGAAAATTCCTCCCATGCATTTTAGTCATGACCCTCAAGCCATTACGGCTTACATGGACCATCTTCAAACAAATACAAAACTGCACAAACTGTAGTTCTGTGATTTCAACTGCAGGAGTTCAAAATAAAGTGCATTACATGATGCAGTTTTGCATCAAATACTGGTCTGCTCATTCTACTGCAATTACAGAGATCTTCCATAAACTTTAATGTGAGCAGGCTTCTGTTAATTATAGATGCTCTTACATGTTTTTACAGATGACATAAAACTTTCTGCTGCTGTAGATACCTAAAATACTAATGTTTCTCTATCCTTAAAGCCTTACTGGACAGCACTTCTGTGGCTTTCTAGTTTCTTTCACCATATTTCTTGTATCTCTACCTAGAATTAAAAGGCAAAAGTTTCCAGGGCTACACCTGAACTTTTGCAGTTCCTGTCTACTTGTAAAAGAGATTCTTCTTTGACGCTGAGGATCCCAAAGCTGACTACTTTTACACTGACAGATAGCAGCAGGGGCTGGATCTTATTTCTAGAAGGGATCTATGCCATTAAGCCTTATGACTAGGACTGTAAATTTGACAGATTTTATGTAGCATTTTTGTTCAGATTTCACATACTGAACACAGAAAGTGCTACCTTGCTAACTCACTGATGTATAAACTATATGCCCTCAAAACAACAAAGTAGTAATTAAAATGTATTTTATGTATTCATCAGCCATAACATCTTAGAAAAGCTTCATAAAGATTCTACTAGCCCGGAGCACCAAATGAATTTATTCAGTGTTTTAGTAACAACATCCATGGAGAATTACATTGAAGAAAACTATAGCGCTACTTTCCATAGCTCACCTTGCTTTATTCATTCATAATCTAGCAGTTGACTCCAGTAACAAATACGAGCTACACTTCATTTCTCATCCCAAACACCACCAACACAACTGAAGGCAATCTGGAGCCTATTCCTTTTTGCAAAAGTGTTCAGATTTGTTCTAACTACACAAACCCATCAAAAGCAACACGAAAACCATCAGAGTGAGTACATTGACTGGTGTGCTCAATTTCTATTCCTGCAGATGATGTAGGAGAGGAAGAGAATCCAGCATGATTCTAAGATTCCAGATGTACTGTGAGAAAGAAATTTTGACTTGCAGATTGAACATATTTCATATAAAAATTACTGGCACATAATATGAATGTAGCTCAGAAGACATTTTAACAGCCCTTTTGCAGAACAGAGCCACATTCTAAGGCAATGAGTTTCATTCTCATTTAAACCAGTCATTTGGTACTATAAAAAGGAACTTTTAAGATATGCGTAAATCCCTTTATATAGCCACAGAAATGTAAAGATTTATAGAGCCTTTACATTGCCACAGATATGTAAATAGACTTTGCTGACACTGCTCAGCCCTGCTTTATTGACAAAATCAGTTTCTAGTCCGAAAACACATCAGCTTATTTGGTTCCTGATAATTTGAGAAAGGACTGAGGAATCCAGATTTGATTTTTAGCAGATATTTCTGCCATGATGATAAAAAAAAAATAGAGCACTTGAGCCCATGATTTTAAGCAGCTTCATATAGGTTGGTGGAATACTGTAAGAGACAAGAAACTAGATCAGAAAAACCTGCTATGAACAAAGAATAGCTCCTATCACAGAATAAACTGAATTAGTATGTTGTCAAACAACTGAAAAGATCTTCTAAACAAGCCTGGGCAATACTAGAGACAAAGTTTTCCTTCTACACCATCCTTCCATGAATAACATCTCAGTTATTCAAAGTAATTACAGTGAAACAAATGTTTAACTATTGTACACAGTATGCAACTGATCCTCATTTGAGGCAAATAGATTATCACTACAAAATAAATATTTGCCTTTTGTTTCTGACATCTGAAAGCAAGGTAACTAGGGAGTTTATCAAGAAACACTGATTCAAGATGCTCACACAAATGATGCTAGGTTCCAGTCAACAGCGTGTTCCCCAGGTAACCATTCTGCAAACCACAGCAATGGTTACAAGCACTGTACTTTGCTGCTAAACCAATGTTTGAGCAAACTTTTTAAATAGCTGTTTTAAAAGACTATTTTTCAATGTTACTTAGCTATTTTAAAACTACTAAAAAACCATTACTGGGTGAGTTATGTTGTGCAGTTATACAATCTTAAAACATACTCCACTACTCTACATAAATTACTAATACAAAAAGCTATAGCTTGTATATGAACTATGAGTGTTTGGGGAACTATTATTTTATAGCTTATATAATTAGAATCATAAAGCAAAATAGTAAAATCATGAGCATATAAACTTTTGATTTTATTTTTTTTTTTAACACTGCTATTTCAGAATATCTAAAAGTTAGTTTTCACAGCCAAGCACACGTTTAAGCTGTCTCATTCATAGGACAAGGAAAAGGACTTTTAAACACAGCTCGGTGCACTGCATCATCCATCACTGCAACACACGCTGATTGCTTTCATTAACTGCATCTAGATTTAATATACTAGAAACACACGAATGATGAACAAAAAATATAACTGTAAATGAAGAGAGCAGCAAAGAAAAGGTTAACAGAGTTCATCTGTGCCGCACAGAGTGCATCCAAGTGAATATCACTGGGATCTGAAAATGGATTATGCTGTCTGGTTGAAGCAGGGCTGGGCTGTGCTTCCTGCCCAGTGATTACCCAGCAAACAGCATCTCCACATCATATGGCCTAACATCGTAGTAAATTACAGTTGCTGAGCAACAGCAACACTGGTGCAGATGGCTCACTGCAGTTGACATCTTTAGCTATGCAGATTAATTTATTATTTACTTGTGTTAAAAACTGGACAGGACAGTTTTCTGGGCTAATGAGTAAACACTCCAACATATTGCAAAATATTGCCCAATTAAAATATTGAGAAACTATCTGCTATGAATAGGTGTTTGTTTCTTTCCATGTTCTGCCCCTTTCTTAAAAAAAAAAAAAAAATAAAAAAAAAAAAAAGAAGAAAAATCCATAGGGCATCAATACTATTAATACATCTATTCCTAAATGTAACAGAAATGTAGGCACATAGTCTTCTTCAGAGAGAGAAACAGTGTGGGAGTGTGTTTAAGAATATTCCACAGAGAGAAACAATATTCTGTACTTCCATAACCCTTCTATTTGAGGATCTTTACAATTTTCCCAAATGCTTAGGTGGCAGTCCTAGCTAGGGGCAGAAATAAAGGAGCTAATCTAACTTCATTTCATCACAAAAATCATTAATAATCTCCACTTCCATATAAATTGCAGTTCTAGTAACACTGGAACACCCCAAGTACTCTTTGGGGCAAAACAAATACTTCACACAGAAATATTTCAAAGTTTGATCATTTTTAAAAGACAACTACACAAGGCTTGTTTGAATCTGCTCTCTGGTCAGTTTGAACCCAGACTAAACTCCATCCTCTTTGACAGAATACACAGAGCTTTACTTGGGCACAGTTAAGACTTGATATCTAAATTAGTACTTTGAGAAAGTTAAAAAAAGTTTTCCTGGGTTTTAACACATTTGTTTACAACTTACGATTATAACAGCAAATAGCTGGATTCAAGTCATTAATTTTTTTTCTATTTTATTTTGTATACTTAAAACACCCTGAAAATCCACCCAAGTCTAAGTTTACAAAGGGTGTACAGTTTCAGAGCTATTTTTCCTGGTATTAAAAAGCTTAGACTGTGGCATGTCACTATCCACAGTGACAGGAGTTTTATTTTTGTTCTTATGTCATTTCCAGTCTCCATTGCATTTTGGTTCTTACGCACTAGACCCTGCAACTCATCAGGGTCTAGATGGTAAACCAGAGGGAATATTTCAATTAAATCAATAGCTTCCTTTACTGTCACGTAATCAACAAAGATTAATAGAGTTCTTTTTATTAATTTTTATTGTAAGTAAAACTTATCTGGATTCACCACAAGAACTACAGTCAGCTTCCTTATATGAACAGTATTTTAAATTATTATATATTCCTTTCCCTGTACAAGCTAATAATAATGATAATAACTGAAGATAATTAATGCATTTCTGACAGCTTAAATTCTCTTTAGTTACTGAAAATAATTCATGGCCAAGTATTTGCTACTGTTTAGGATACTTGGAGATGCAGGACATCAATAAAAACAAATACAAATACTGAAAACCATTATGAGGATTTGAACCAAATCATGATACTCTTAAATCACCAAGGTTGTGATATGATTATACATTAAAATGGAAGCAGGAAGAGCAAAAATTCAAGGCTGAAGTACCTAGAGCAACTAGCTAGCAATCCCTAACTCTACCAAAAGAAGAAGAAGAAAAAACAGACATCTCCCTCAAAAAAATTCCAAAAGCAACAACAAAAACTAAGAAAATATTTTCAGATTAGATTAAAAAAAAAATTCCTGTCAAATTGAAAAATAAAGGTGCAGATCCAATAAAATGTTCTACTTGATCTGAAATTACACACTCCAGTTTGTGAGACTTGACACTTGGTTTTTGGTTTTGTTTTGGTTTTTTTTCCCCCCTCCTCTTTTTTCCATTAGGATAAGTCAACTTTGATATAGTTGTTTCAAAAACACTCAGAACCAATAAAATATTTTTTAGAACTCACTTTGCCTCCATCCAGAAGAGCTTTTGGCAAGTAATCAAATCCTACATCAAGATACACAGCTTCATATTCTCTGAATGTGCAATTTTCAGCAAGTATCTAAGTAAAGAATTATATCTGTCTCCAAGACTAATTTTAAATGGTTTCTCAAAAGCATACTGAAAGCAGTGGATGAAATATGGACTGATGTAGATAAAATGCATGAAAAATAATCCATCCTAAAAACTACTTAGAAGACAGGCATCCACATATACACACACACTCATCAAGGGCAGGCTCATGGAGCAGAGCTCACATACAAGTTTCCAACGTTAACAGCTTTAACACTCCACCTGATCATCAACTTTACAGACATCCATCATAAAGAATTTAATTATATATTTTTACAGTTTAAACCATTGTTCAGCCTGCGTTGATCTATCTTCCAATAATTAGTTCACAGGGGATGAAAATTTACTCCAACTATCAAGCATATGAACTGACCATTCAGATTTAACTATAGCAGTTCATGCTTTTTGCCTAGCTCTATCAAATACTATAGATAAGTGTTTAACATGATGGATAGTCCCTCAGATGTCTTTGCTCATTTTCAGAAAGCCTACTCCTATTCACATGATCTAGAGGGCTGAATCTTTTTTTGGAAAGTGCTGGTTTCTGTTGCTAATGGCTTATGGGAGTGGTTTTGGCAAAATATATATATTTTTTTAAATGATAAAAATAAATCACCATGTAATAAAGTAAAGATACACCTGCTACAAGGTTCTGATGTATGTGAACGGAAAAGGGAATAGAGTACCTGTCATCAAACCTGTTTATATATTTTTTTTCATTACTTTAGGCAACTGTTGCTAGGCAGTCATGTGCCATGGTGATGAGTGGAGTGTGAATACCTAGACAGATTAGAGAGACATATGTTACTGAACACGTTATGTATGATGTGTTTTCTCTCTAGACTGTTGTACAAAACCAAGATACCAACCATTCTTCTTCCCCAAGGGGACCGCAGTGTCAGGTGGTTCAGAGAAACAGTTCAACGGTCTGACCTTGTGGCAATACAGGTATCACTTTCTGCTCTTAGTTACACAGCTCTCTCCAGTGACTTGAAACAGACAGAGTGCATGTACCACTGCATTTTAAATAGAGGTTTAAATGAAAAGAATTCATTAAAAAATGTTAAATCAGCACTTTTTATAATGGTTTTATAATGCATGAAATCTACTTCCTGAGCCAGTTTGTAAAGCCTGCTATATTCCTTCAGAATCAGCTAGAAATACAGAATATAGACATTTAGAAAGATCCATATTGGAAAAGTAATTCACTGTTAGTTATGAAGACTGAACTATCCTGTAAGCAACTTGTAAGAAGAATATCTTATGAAGATAATTCAACCAGCTGTACAGGGAAAAATGTTAGAGAACAAAAGCAATATAAATTCTTTTCTAAATAAATGTCTTTCACTTCCCACATCATTTTGAAATTATTGCTTTCTGATCTGTAATGTATTTTAACATAAGCAATAAAAACAGCGGCTATAAAGGGCACAAGGATGGTATAACACAGGACTACAGAATCATCAAACTTGGTAAAAAGAACAGCATGAAAAGTCCAAGCATAACAATAAGAGGTGAAGATATAGTCAGTCAGTAAGTGCATGGGTAAGAGACAAAGACTTTTGGTCAATAACACTTTAGGAGAACTTTAAGAGAAGCCAAAAGAAAAAACTTGTCCCACAATCAAGGAAATTGACAGCTAAGACAGAAACCCTGGTTTTCATCCTAGACAGGAAAAAATGTGTAAACTCTTGTAAAGAAGGAATTAGAAACTGCTGTTAAAAATCTAAATATTGAAAGGAAAAGGAAACTAGAAGGGAATTTTGACAATAACTCAAGTGGGAACCTTTGCAACTGAAATAAGTCAAATTTTTCCATGTGCCAGGGCGGGTTCTATTACTTTGTTCCAACTGTTTAGTAATAAAGTCAGATGTGATTTTTGTTGCACTTCACCACAGATTGGAGCAGGACACCCACAATGAAGTTTCAGCAAGACAGCTGGTGGTACAAAGCTGAGCAAATGAGAAAAGTCTGAGTGGGAGTCATGAGATTGGAACTAATAGCTGAATAAATTAGATGTCCAATACCTTCATTTACTGAACCAATTTCATCACAAAATAAATGCATATCCTGTGTTTATTTAAATGTGTAATATGAAATTCAAATCTGCTTTTACATATGTATGCAATCAGTTAGTCTTAAATACAGCTGTATTTATTGTCTTAAAGTCCTGAATTTCACACTTGTAGAGTACCTGCTTCAAAAACTAGTAGTTATTCACAGAATTTACAAATACTTTCATGTCTTCTTACATAAACTCTCTCTCCACCTCTCAAAGTCCATTTCATTTGAACATACCAAAGTTGTTGATGATTTTCCATGAGAAATCTGAAGTTTTTAAAGGAATACAAACTTGGAGCTCCAAGAGACTCCAGGAGCACACTATGGAAATAAACTCAGCACTCACAAATAAATGTAAGAAATTTTGGTCTAAAAACATTTTGTCAGAAATTGAAGGTAAAGTTTTCTCACAAAACTCCTCTTTGACTTGAACATCAATGCATCATATTGTCCATTATGCATATCTTTTATTTCACCCCAAACCATCAAGAATGACATGCTTTATGACCTTTCCTCATATGGGCCCTAATAATATAATCTTTGAGCACCTCATTAGTTGCAGATGCTCTGAAATTTCTGCACATGGCTGTTCAAGTCACTCCTTTTCCAGTCAAACAAGAGATTATGCTCCCAAACAATGCTATGTGCTACCAATGGCTACTGCGATTAGTCTTTCAGGTTTAAATTTGAAATTTTAACAACAAATCAATAAATAATATACTTGCTGGATGCAAAAAGCCTGCTGTTTGTTACCAGGTACCCATCTGAAAGTATCACTAATAAACATGTGCACTGGAAATAAATCTAACTGCTAGCAATTGTTTTTAAATCATTGTGGCACTGAGCAAACACGTTGCCCAGAGAGGCTGCGAAGTCCCCATCCTTGGAGATACTCAACCATGTCTATGAGCAACCTGCTTTGAGCAGATGGTTGTACTACATGATCTCCAGAGGACCCTTTCAGCCTCAGCAATTCTTTGATTCAATTTTCAATCTAGGGATAATATATGTCAGATTCAAAATATAGTAGTAGTCTGTGCTTTTTCCTATCAGCATCTCTGATCAGCTAAGCTAATACCAAAACAAGAGAAAAATAAGCTTCCTAAATACCCCTTCTGGATATTTATCATTAGTTAGTCTTTGGTGCCAGGTCTGCTATGCTTTGATTTCTATAAATTGATAAAAGTGTTAGTACTGAAAACAAACCCAGACTACATTGCAAATTTAAAATTAGCATATCAGAATGTATGAGAAGCTGTTCAAGCAGTAAGAAGAGATCAAACATTTACATAAAGCCTTATTCCCATGCAGAGCAAGTAAAGAACAAGGATATGTATAAGCACATAAAACAACGCTATTTCGAACATCAGGTTAAAATAAGTTATTCTGAACTCCTAATATTACTTCCTATGCCATTTCTCTGTTATGTAATTACTGCAAGAATGGTGATCAAGATTAGAAACAGTCCACAGAGATCTCTTAGCATCCCACAAGAATGAAATAACCTGAGTATCACCAACTCAAAACTCCTGACGCAGGCTTTTAGCTAATGAACACTCACCCCGTTACAAACCAAATCCACCCCATATCCTTTTACCAAAACACACATTGGGGCTATGAAGAGTCTTTTTCATATTTTGTTGCTTAGTTAGTTCTTATAGTAGCAAATTTTACTTATTTATAAACATACTAGCACACAACTATTGTGGTCAGATTATAAACATATTCAGTAAGTGCTCAAAATCAAGCAAAATGAGAAGAAAGTCACATTGGAGTTCCTCCTCTTTTTATATGAAGAAATGAGAACACCTTTTTAAACACTGTACAGAGCACCATTACCTCCTTTTTCCCCAGTTTCACCCCCCTTTTACAGCAGTTTTCTCAATTAGAATGGTTTTTGGTTTGGTTTGTCTTTTTTTTCACTGAACTTGTTAAGGCCCGAAGTGATCACGACGTTACACTGCAACACATCCGAAGTGTCAGTATAATAAATGTACAGTTAATTTTGTGCTCTGGTAGCAAACATCAGTTTAAAAAGCTACTCACCTCTGTTATATGAGGATTAGGATTGAATCCGCAGAGGCTGCAGACTACAGTATGACACTGTGTGCACGTGTTGTAATTGGCCTTTTCTGGAGCGTGCAGCAGCAGTTCAGTGGTTGTGCAAAGAGGACAGAAGGTTTTCTTTGGGGCAGACTCTGCGGGCTGGGTTGCACCAACTTGCCTTTGCTGCACGGGTTTTTCAGGCCCTGGCTGTTGGCCTGGTGGTTTTGTAAGTCCTGGTTGTTGTGCTGGGGGCTTTGTGGCCCCCGCAGTCTGAGAAGAGGGTTTTGTAGGCCCTGCCTGTGGTGGCACTTGTTTTATAGGCCCTTCTTGCTGCAGAGGCGGCTTCCCAGGTACAGGCTGCGATGGTTGTTTTGCAGGTCCTGCTTGATGAGCAGGTGGCTTTTCAGGTCCAGGCTGCTGAGAAGGTTGTTTTGGAGGCCCTGCTTGCTGGGAAGATGGTTTTATGGGACCTCCTTGTCGTGCCGGCTGTTCAGACGGTTGTTTCACAGGTCCTGGCTGCTGCGATGATTGTTTTGTGGCAGGTGTCGCTTGGGATGATGTTCTAGCACTGTCTGATTGCTGAGGCGATGGTTTTGTTGGGCCCGATGAAGGTTTTGCAGAAGTTTGTTGTTGAAGAGGCTTCGTTGGTTCCGACTGTTGGGGCTGAGATTTCTGTGGTCCCCGCGGCTGTTTCGCTTGTTCTAGCTTAGAGTCTGCTGGGTGACCCGGGCCTGGTTTCTGAACTTGCTTTGGTTCCCCAGGCTGCTGCTGAGGCACTGGTTTGGAAGACTCGTTTTGCTGGGGGGTAGGTCTGGCAGGTCCTTGTTGCTGAACAGCTGGCTTTGGAGACTGCTGTTGAGCTGGATGTTTTGCAAGGCCCCTCTGCTCCTCATGTTTCCCTTGCTCTTTCTGGGTAACTTTTTGTTTCCTACTGGCTTCTTCTTGAGCTGCATCTGAATCTGATATCAAATCAAATGGATTGAATTTGTTCACAACTGAAGTGACTGCACTCAATGGATTGGCTTCTGAGAGAAAACTAGGCATCATACTTGGCTTCTGATCTTCTTTAAAATCAGTCCTGGACTTTGATTCCCTTAGACTAATAGAAGAAGGGCTCCGTCCGGGTGCCCGTTGTTCTGTCTTCAGCACATCTACTGTTCTGCTTTTACTTAAACTTCGTGGTCCTGGATCTGGAGGCTTACCTGGTTGCCTGGAACGGTGGCTTCTATCAAGCTCAGGATGTCTGCAGACAGAAAATGTAATAAAATTAAAATGATGCAGAGTATTAGAAAAATTAGATAAAATAAGATATAACTGTGACCCTGGAAGTGCTCTGGTAACACCATGGAGCTTCTCAGGTGCTTAAGTGTTTGCAAGACTAAAGCTTATAATATAAGGTACATGTAAAAGTATTAAAATAAAAATTATTGTTCTATAAAGGCTTATACAAGTATTCCATCACAGACTGATTTATTATTTGTAAAAATAATCTAATACAACAACAATGTTTAACTAGATCATTTTCTTCTCGGTAATATGAAGAACTCAAAGCTACAACTTCCGATTTTACCTAAATCGAAATTACTAACTGCCTACTCTGTCCCTTGGGATACAAACATGGGGAGATAGAGAAGACTAAAAGAAACAGGAGTGTCAGAAAATTATCAGATCAAAGCACAGCCATACAGGAAAAACACTGTACAATACAAAATGTTTATGTGCTTGTGTTTTGGCTACTTGTACAAAATGTGGATATCTTTACAACTCAATATACAGCAGGGACTAAACTCCTAAAACCCAGGTATGTTAAGAAGTATATGCTTCTCTTTAAAGTATTTATTTTGCTACCGATCCACTTACAAATAAGAATAATTTTCAATCAGATAAATCAGATGTCAGTTCACAGAATTAGTCCTGAAGCTTCCCCACCCCCTTTTTTTTTTTTTTTTTAATAAAACTACTATGGAGCATCCTCCCAGCAGCACCATTCCAACAATTCACATTGCCCAGCAATAAAAATTTCTCATCACATGGAGATTTCTTCCCAATTTTCTAACAATAACATTTTGCTGTGTTTCCATATAGGAGAAAATGAAACTAAGAATGTAGGAAACAAAATCAAGATAATGTCTTCATATGTAGCATAGTATTCTACTTGTTGCTATATTCAGCTGCAGCTGGAGGAATTAATATTCTATTCAGTGCTATTGCTAAAATATGTACTAAAATATTCTACTCAGTGCTGTCATTGTGTTTTTGTTGGAAGATACCATGTTCTCTTCAGTGCCACAACAGTGTTGCAAATATAATTTTTTTCACTTTGAGAGGTACAGTTAACTGTGATCTTGTTTTTCCAGATGTGGCATGTTTTCTTGGGCATTCATGAGCAAAATAATCACTCATTATATTTAACTGTATTCCTTAACTCAAAAAAAAAAGAAAAAGCACAATCCTGTTTAAGACTTTTATCAGAAGTCCGCAGAAATATATAGTCACATTGAAAAATATATTTTACACTCTTAATGTTACCATGTTACTATTACTTCTGATTAATATTCAGAGTTTTCATTACATACCTAGCCATGGCAATATAAAAGGACAAAGCTAAGTGGTAGCCATTTTTGTGCTCGTAATTCTCACAACATGTGATTGTCTCACAATATTGTATACAATTTTTCTTGTAAATTAAAAATTTCCACATGAAATGCTTGTTAAGGACAAACTGTTCCAGCCTTCCATAACTCCATTTACCCTTCCACATTCTTATAAAATTATTGACTGTAATACTGGTAAGTTTACAACCTTAATGTGCAGCCCACTGAAGTGAGTAGGTGTGTTTCCATTGGTGTCAGTGAATATTGATTAACTCATTATTCATAAAGAGGATAATTCAGAAAAGCTCAATAACAACTTAATTCATTCAAATATGTGGTATTTTTACTTGTTAAAAGAACAACTTTATACTCTAATTAGCAACTAGGTAGGTCTACCTGCAGTTCTGTTTCTTGCTATTTAGATAAGTGCTCTAGATTTATCTGAAGAGGTACAGCTTATTAAATGAAATCATGTCAACTAGTCCATTAGTGGCAGTCTGATATGATACACTTACAGTGTTCATGTTTGTAAGTGTTCAAAATGCTGGAAGGTTTCATTCAACAATGCTAAGAGTGACAAGGAAAAAAAGAAAAGGACCAATGGTACTATTAAAACTCAGGTCAGGAAACAAGGTACCATGCCCAAACCTTACAGTGTGAAGGTGGAAGACTAAAAAAAAACCCCAAAGCCCCCCCCCCCCCCAAAAAAAAAAAAAAACCCAAAACCCCCCTAAAACTGTTTTTCGAAATTGATCTTGGACATTCACAAGAAGTAACTGTGGATCCCTGTTAGAACAGAGTTATCCTCCAGCTTTTGTTTTTATCAAAATAATGTGCTCCACAAATTTCCACCTGATCAGATTTCAGGACTTGAAATGAGATTAAAACCCATGAACTTAGGAAATAAAAAACCCAGGTGCTTCTGCAAGGCTGCTGGTGTATTCTGAAGACCAGACTTGCCTTTATACATAACAATGTGTCTAAGCAATAGAGACAGCGCATGGTTAACTAGTGGAAGAAAATGTCCTGAAAATACAAACTTCTTGAGAAATGCTACCTCTGTCAACAGCCAGGACCTGTTCCATTTAGGTTTAGGTAGTTGGAAGTTGAAGCCTTCTTTTCTAGAACTATTTTAAAACTGGCTACAGACTGACATTGAACAATTTTACTTAATCTGGAGAATGAGAAATCCTAAAAAAATAAATAAATAAAATCTTGCCTTTATTTGACAAGGATTTGCCTATTTTTAAACCATTTGAATCATGAAAAACACACTACTGTTTTAAAGTCTTCAGTCCAGACTCAACACGCTAAATCATTTAGTCCTCCCTCACCTAATTCTTTTCTTTGATTATCCTCACTTTGGCCTTGATTCACAGCGCTCATCTTTATTAATTTACATGAATATTAGAACCAAATCAAAGCTTATTTTGGACTCAAGAGGAGATTCCAAAAAAAGACTATTGGTCTAGTTCTTGAATACCATAACTATAAAAACCTATTTAAAAAGACATGTCTTTTTCCCATTCATCAGTATAAATAGTTTGAGAGAGAAGTGCAATAACTACACAACTCCAAGACAGCTGGATCTTTCCATATCTACAGACAAGATATGTATAAACTTACGCATACCCCTAGTGGCTAACTGTTTTTTTTCTTTTTAAAGTCAGTAGAGTGATGGTATTAACAAAAATACATCTTTCTTCTGGAAAATACACCATAAACATACTTTAGAAATGTGACACTCAGTAGGACTTCTTTGCATTTCCTCCCAAAATACGGCAAATCTTTTTCTCTTAATGTCTATTGTGAACAACATAATGAATTGGAAAAAAAAAAATCAACAAAAAACAGCAACAACAAAAAAACACCACCGAGGTACCACAGCTGCATTGCATGGTTCATATATTCAGTTTGATCACCTAATCCTTTCAGATGATGTGGAACAATTCCTCAGCAAGTGGACACTGACACAGTTACTGTCATGCAACGAAGCTAGAACAACTGGAACTTGCTTACAAATTGACCGTGTAAGTTTCAGATACACTTCCTAGCCATGAGCTTTCTGAAGACAGGTAACAAATAGGAGGTGCTAAGCATCCCATACTCTGACAAAAAAAAAAAAAGAAAAAAAAAAAAAAAAAAAAAAAAAAAAAAAAAAAAAAAAAAAAAAAAAAAAGGTACATTTGATTTAGGTGGTTCTCTTTAGGGGCTCTACCTCTAAATGCATATATTAAAATGCATAATAAATATTAATTGCATGCATTTAGCTACTGCATTTTTGAAGACTTAAAAGTTCAAAGCTTATAGAAGTCCTAGAAGTTACAGTATGTATTTTATGGTGGTAAAGCTGCAACTATGTTTCCTGGTACAGAATCACAAAATATTAGGGATTGGAAGGGACCTCAAAAGATCATCTAGTCCAATCCCCCTGCCAGAGAAGGAATACCTAAATGAGATCACACAGGAAGGCGTCCATGCGGGTCTCGAATGTCTCCAGAGAAGGAGACTCCACAACCTCCCTGGGCAGCCTGTTCCAGTGCTCTGTCACCCTCACTGTAAAGAAGTTTTTTCTCAAGTTTAAGTGGAACCTCCTGTGTTCCAGCTTGCACCCACTGCCCCTTGTCCTATCATTGGGCATCACTGAGAAGAGCCTGGCTCCATCCTCATGACATTCGCCCTTAACATATTTATAAACATTAATTAGGTCTCCCCTCAGTCTCCTCTTCTCCAAGCTAAAGAGACGCAGCTCCCTCAGCCTTTCCTTATAAGGGAGATGCTCCACTCCCTTAATCATCTTGGCACATACATTACTTATTATTAAAAACTCTGTAGTTGCAAAAATTGTTACTTCAGGATATTATCAATCACAAGGAGTTTGTACACTTCAAGACCTGAGCTACTTTGGGAGGGGAATGAAAGCATTTCAAATAGGAAATAGTTATTAGTCAGCCAGGTAAGACTAGATAACAGCTAATGTTATAATGGAAATCACAGAGGAAAATCCAGTTAACATAACAAAAAAACCCAACAGACGATGCAATAAGGACACTATTATAATGCAAGGCTACTAGAACCAGAATTCCTCTTGATCACTATTCCAGTCACTTAGCACTTAGACTGGCATAACCACACTCAGAAAAGTGCTGTTGGGAACAACAGTTCTAGAGCATCAGTTAAGAGGTATTTTCAACATCTGATTTCTTTGGCCCCACAGACTAAAAAAAAAAAAAGCTTGAAGCTAAGGAATCTGTCTCAGCAGGCTCGTTCCTTACTTAAGTTGAAGTCCAGAAGAGGCTAATCCCTAGTCCTTAGAAGAGTTTGGATCAGGTTCTTAATAATTATTCCCATCATTTTTGGTAGATCTCAATAGCAAAGAGAGGTGTGCAAGAGGAGCAAGTAAAGCCACAAGAGCATAGACAAGCAGTAACCTCATTACAGTGTGACAGGCACAAAGATGCTATGATGGGAACTGCTGCTACCCCACAAGAGAAGCTAGTTGATAGCTTATTGCACTGAATCTTAAAATGTCAACTCTTGACTAAAAGCTACAAGGCTGTAAGTCACAAATATAGAGTGCCTTTACTTTAAATTGAGAGTGAAAGTATGGTATGCTAGCAAGATCAAAGGAGTTTCTGACATCACAAATTTGTTTGTAGGAAAGCAGCCATTTATAAATGCAGAAATATTCCCACTGCAATAAGTTTAGCCTATTCTAAAATCTTCCAAGGACACTTATCTTACTTTTTGCTAGAACATTAGCACAAAACAATAAACTTTTAAAGTCATTGTGTCTTTGCTCATAGATTGTTATACAAAATGTAATTTTGAGCTTAGTTTCACAGAACTAACCAGTATGATTTTTTTTTTTTTTTTTACATTAACATCTATAGAAGCTGGGTAGAGCCCTGAAATGAATGGAAAATTTTATTTTACATACAGTGTTAATACTTGTTTAATAATTATGCAAGACATAAAATGGAAAGCTTTGATTTTCAGTTTTTAAAAATGGAGACCATCATCTCAGGTATAATCCCAATGACTTCAGTAGTTTGCCCAAGGATGAATTTGGTCCCACCCTCCTTGCTTCTCTTCTTCTAGAATTCACTTATATAAACCTGACATTATATAAACTCAATATGCACTTAAACAGGGCGAGGTGAATGCACAAGAACCGTGTCGAACAGTCAGTCCAGGAGGCTCCTTTCAGCATCCTCCTGCAAGACAAACAACACGCCCAGCTCCGGAGAGCAACAGAGACGCCGGCCCTGGATGGCGGCCGGGGGAAGCCGGCGAGTTCAGCACCGCGGACAGCGGCCGGAGCAGCGAACGGGGCCACCGAGCCGGGAACGGCCGGAACCGGCGCCCCGCAGCGAACTGGCCACGGCCCGGGCCAGGGAACGGGCTTGTTGCACGTCGGGAACTGAATTCACTAACAGGCAGAGAAAAAAAGGGGAAAGAACTATCCTAGCCTTGGCAGATGCACAAGGAAGTAAAGCCATCAGTGTCCAGAATACTGAATCCCGTGGAAAGCAATTTAATCTATTATTTCCCATCTCTTTCCCCTTTCAACAAAAAAGGAAAAAAAAAATATAAGAAAAATAACAGGAGAAAAAATAGACTGAAACAGACCTCCCCCATCCATGACTATTTAATGAAGCCAAATGATAGTTGTAGAGATTAA